>NC_135521.1:12712500-12765000 GCF_051989575.1 Stigmatopora nigra
ACGGGCTACCACCTACTGCTCCAGGTGGGCCTTTCCCCTCCACATCTGCGTGAACCACCACCAGGTATTTGTTCGTGACGTCCAGCTGCTCATCTGGAAACTGCAATGTCTCTGGTCTGGATGATTGGTTGTACAACAGGTGGTCTATGTGGACTGAGCGTCGGCTCACTCCATTCCACGTCATGTAGGTGACTGGTCCAAGTCTCTTTCCCACTGTTTCTCTTGTCCACCTCTCCTTTCCTCCACTGAAATTTCGGATCAGGATTGAGTCACCCTCAGATAGATGTCTCAGCTCGGTTTTATCATGGTAGTTCTGCTTTTTTTGTTTCGCTACCACCACTTTTCCGATATGCTTCTCTCTCAACAAGTACTGCTCATGGAGCTTGTTAAGCTTCGCGGCCAGCTCGATGTTCTCTTGCTGCAAGCTGGCGTTCCTTTGGTTTTGTTGCTCCATCTGAACTTCGGTGTCGTAGAGCGTGGCCTGAATGTGGGACGTCACCTCTTTTCGCTTCACCTCCAGACGGGTTCTCTGTAGGCCTTTGGCCTTGAGCGAGCGATTATGCCTCTGTAGCTCCTTGCAGAGGCTCTCCAGCTTGCTTCGTGCCAGGGAGGCCTTGCTGTGTTCTCTCCTTAGGCTGTCCATTTCCGCCACCACCTGTATCTGCTTCTTCTGCAGTGGCAGAGCGAGCGTGCGAATCCGGCGCTGAATAGCATGTACACACACGCCAATATATCTGCCGGGAGCTAGCGATATTTTGATAATAATGCACTTTTCATTGTCAATGCAATTACAAACTCACTCTTTCTCTCATGATGCTAATTTTGAGAGCGAGAGATTACCTGGTTTTTACTTTCAACTGTAAACACTCTGCTCGGCTCTGCCAGGAGCGAGCGAGCGGAAGCATGTACGTACACACACGCCAATAGATCTGCCGGGAGCGAGCAATATTTTGATATTAATGCACTTTTCCATTCTCCTGTCAATGCAATTACAAACTCACTCTTTCTCTCATGATGATAATTTGGAGAGCGAGAGATTACCTCGATCGCTTTCAACAGTAAACTCTGTCTCGCTCTCTCATAAAAAGGGAGCTAACTCAGCGACCAAACGTCCGGTCACGCTTTGGGCCATGGACACCTGTATCGGTGGCCAGCCAATCGCAGGGCACAAGAAGACGGACAGCCATGCACAATACAGACCCATACCTAGGGGCAATTTTAGTGTCCAATCAGCCTACAATGCATATTTTTGGGATGTGGGAGGAAAACGGAGTACTCAGAGAAAACCCACGCAGGCCCAGGGAGAATATGCAAATTCAACACAGGTGGATCGACCTGGATTTGAACACAGGACCCGTGCGAACCACTCATCTGCCAGGACGCCCATTCATAGATATTAGTTATTACATTTTATTATTACTAAATCAATTGTGTAGTAGACATGCACCTGCTAATGGCAGGTGTGATACTGCTGAGTGCCCATAGCGAGCAATGATGTTGCTCACACTGGTACTCAGTGTGTTCAGGGACGTAGTCTTTCTGCGCAGACAAACAAAAAATTAGAGGAAACATTGGTCTAGGCCCACGAAAAGCATCATAAGTAAGAGGAACTATTGTACTGTATTCGATGTCCAATAAATAGCGATAAATGATCTTTAAAAATAATTTTCGATGACTCTTGCAAAAGAATGGACAGCTCTTTGGTGAAATATTTTTATTGTATTCCATGTGATCGGCCAACATTTTGGCCATTAAGTCTCCTTTTTACACACCAGATAGTAGTAATATTCACACAACATTGCTAAACAGCAAAGTAGACAGCATAGTTCAAATGGACAGACACAATTCCCAAGAGCACAAAGCTGAATAGTAGGTTTTGACTAATCAAAAAACAGGTTCAAATACATTATTTTCCTTAAATTTTGGTACATATGTTAAAAGCAGCGACAGCCATGTATGACTAGTCTGTTAAATCAAGCTATGGCTAAATAAGTATGGTCCCCCGTGTGTATGTGTGCCTTTCGTGTGTGTGTGTGTGGCCTTTCCGGCTTTGACTGTAAACGGTTTTACGATAATACACCCGTCTTTTAGTTGTACAGTAGCCTTTTAGCCCAATTGGCACGTTACTAGAAATAAGTGATTTGTGGTCACTTTCTATACATTTTTGGGCAGTTTTGGTTTTGAAAGCACGAGACGTTGAATCCCTTTTGACATTTGTTTCCAGGTTCCCAGGCAATGATATAGAAAAGGATAGGGCCACTAAGGAAGACTATATTTTAAAAATTCTTCAAGTGAGGGTTCAGATTTTACTCAGAAGTCTGACAATCTCAAATGTCTTATTTAAAAAAAAACTGAGTTCTGGCATTGAAGTAAGAGTCCTAAGATTATAATCAAAATTCTGATTTCTGAGATTAATGCCAGAATTCTGGATTTGAAGTCAGAATCTTGAAAAACATTCTTTTTCTTTAGTGGCCCTAATCCTTTTACATACAAATAGTTAATTTTATCTCGCTTGATAATTAAGAGTATACTAACAAGACACTTCCTTTACAGTTTAGGGCATTCTGGGGTCACTTCCTGTACATTGTGTTGTGCTGCAAATCACCAAAGGTCTACCCATAACACTAAACGCACCCCAATGGGGCTTGATATAGAGTGCAAAACCCAAGCAGACACCCAAATTAAAAAAAAAGGCTTTTCGACATGCGCTTAAACATTTGTACTTTTGATTAAGCAAACAAATTTCTGTGTGTATGTCCGAGTTACTCAATAAATAATCACATCAAAACAACAATCCTACACGAGCAATAATAGCAATATGGCGAGGATACAGCGACAACCTCGGGTTTTTTTCAACGAGTGTTGATAAGTTAACGTCTTCCGTCCCTAGAAAACGACGACTTGATGCTGCTCACCGTCCGGTCGGCCTTCCCTTTCTCTATTTTTACAATATTTGTGGCATGAATCAGTGAACAAAACAAGCGAGGAATTTGTGTCATCTGTATAAATCCTGGATCACGTTTTTGTATTTGGCTATAGATGTCCACAAATGGACGTCTGTGTCAATGGCACTGAAATGTGTTCATTCATTGCCAGTTCTTTGTTGTGAGAACACTGGGGTGAGCATTTATTTGCATTATGAGGAATGAGTGGAAGTCCGAAATGCTTCGCTCCCATTATATTTGGTAATTTTTTATATTGTTATTACATACCGTATTTATTCGAGTATAATGCGCAAAATTTTGTACCCAAAAACTGAAGTTCAAATGCGCGTTATACATGAGGTTTTTTCATTTTTGACCAAATTCTGGTGAAAAAACTGCCCTCCGCCGGTGGAAAAAGTCCCCTCCACAGGGAGACGTAAAACATGTCTTATCCATCAGATGGGGCGCGAGAACCCGTTCTACCAGAACCCCTCAAGAAGAATCGCATCAATTGTTTGGTGAATCTGATGATGATGATGATGAATCAGACTTTGAATTAAAAAAAAAAAATATGATGATGAATTAGATTAAGGATTTAAAATTGTAAATTCCATTTGAGAATAATAGTGTCTTACATGGCAGTTTGTTTTACCGGGTTTCCGTACCACATACTGTGAATAAATGTTTTGTCATCTTGATGTGTTCAGCATTTGCCAGTTACCAGTACCAGTACAATCCTTGGTGTGAGCTGATAAAAAGTAAAAAATGTATACCAATTTTTAGTTACATATTATGGGTGCGCATTATTCTCAAATAAATATGATAATTGTTGTTTGACAACAATAGACAGCCAATCAATTTGAAGTGCATCTACTAGTTATGAACTCATTTAAACACACAGACTAAGGGTTGGTTTAAATGCTATGTGATTGGACATCTATCAATAGCAGTGAAAGAGTTAATAAGTACATTTATAAATTCACAAAATGGTATAAAAAAAAAAAAAAACAATTTCTCCATAATGTCAATGAGGCATTTACGAGTTATTTTCAGTTAATTTTGAGACATTTGCATAATATTTTCTATTGATTTAGGTTAACTTTTGGGTACCATGCTCTTTCTTTTGGTCACTTATGGATTGTTGAGGATGTTCAGGTCAGTTCCTTTCAATTTGGCATTTCGGAGTCACGTCCTGTTGAATGTGTCACTTAAGGGGGACTGTTCACTTTGGCCATTTCTTGTTCCTCTTGTGACATTTTATGGTCAGTTTATTTTGCTTTTGGTTCCTTTCTAGGTGAGTTCCTGTTATTTTGGCTCATTCTTTTTAATTTCAGACATTTCTTGTTCACTTCCTATTTACTACATTTGTGGGTTACTTCATATTGAAGGGTTCGTATTAAAGGGTTAAGACTTTTTGCTTCTTCTCCATCAATGACAGATAAAAGGAGATCCTCTCTACTCTCATAACACAACAGACGTGTTACCAAATATGCATCTCCAACAAACTCTGTTGAAAACATTAAAATAAACGTGAAAAAGAATGTTAAAAGAAAAACCTGGTAGAGCTTTTTTTTTTTTTTAAATGTGATAACAATGACAAAGAGTCACAGCTCGCACGATCACAAATTAAACGTGAAAAAGAATGTTAGAAGTTAAACCTGGTGGAGCTTCTTCCGTTTTTTTTAATATGATAACAATGACAAAGAGTCACAACTTGCACGATCACAAATTAAACGGTCGGCTAAATGTGTCTGCGCAGGAATAATCTCACATGCCATGCAAGTGGATGGAAGTGAAAAAAGCAGTTCCGTTCGAATTGGATGAGAATCACATTTGTTTCCTTGGTGGCCACTGAGAAAGGAGCTGTTACCAGTGCTGGAAGTGAGCGAGGGCTGAAGTGACCCCAGATAAAACACGCGTGTCGGAAGCTAGCACGAGCAGCTGCTCTCAGTGACGGTCATCTCTGGCTGCTTCTCCAGTTTGATGTCGATCACTGGGGGTGGGGTAAAAGTTAAAGGAATAAAAAAATGAAAAAAATGAAGTACATAATCTCAATGGCCTCCCTTTACATATTGAGGACCAAGTGGGACAGAATGAAATAAATTAAACAAAAAATAAGTATTTAGTCAACCACCAATTGTGTAAGTTCTCCTACTTGAAAAGATTAGAGAGGCCTGTAATTGTCAACATGGGTAAACCTGAACTATGAGAAACAGAATGCGGAGGGAAAAAAAACTGAAAATCACAGTTTGATTTTTAAAGAATGTATTTCCAAATTAGAGTGGATGATAAAAAATATGCTCACCTACAAACAAGCAACATTTCGGGCTTTCAAACAGGTCTAACTTCCGCTAACGAGGTCTCCACTCGTTACCTGAATTAAGAGCATCTGTTTTAACTAATTATTGGTATAAAAGTCACCTGTTCACACCCTCAGTCTCCCACCTTGGACTATCCTCTTCCATCTGCTGCTGGATAAAAACCTTTTAACCAACCGACCACAAACTGTTAGACTACATCTCTCTGTCTTTCTCGCTGCATCTCCCTGGATTAAAGTAATCTATGAGCATCGAGCATGTAGTTTGCATTTTTGTGTTAATGAGTGTACAATTAAGTGCAAAGCAAGCCGGTGCAATGAGGCGTAGTGAGAAGAAAAATATGACAGTCGATATTAAGCATGAAATACTAGAAAAACAAGTCTTTTAAGTGTGTGCACATAGTAATCCAAGTTCATTTGAATTGTTACATTTGTAGTTTCAGTTATTTTACATAGTGTCAATTAAGTGTAGCGAAACGAACGTCTCCGTCAAGTCTCACTCCTGCTCCGCCGCACACTGTCTATCTTCAGTTATTTTACATAGTGTCAATTAAGTGTAGCGAAACGAACGTCTCCGTCAAGTCTCACTCCTGCTCCGCCGCACACTGTCTATCTCGAAGGTAAGAACTCCATAAAGTGCCGTACAGAATAATGGTACATTTTATTGCAGATCATAACCACTAGATAGGTTTTTTTTTTTTACTTTTGAGTGTTGGTGGTGAATTAGAAAAAAATAAAAACATGTTTTTCCATTGTTCTATCCTATTTTAGGTGTTTTTTCAGTGGGTGGGAGCGGATTAATTTGTATTTAGTTATTATATATGGGAAATGTTGATTTGGGATACAAGTACATTGACATAGGAGCTCAATCCTGGAACACATTAAACTCGTACCTCAAGGTATTATAGTAGTTTAAATCGCTTTAAATGTTACTGGTGATGGACTTGACGTCTATGGGCATCAAATATCCTCATTCCATCATTAAAGACGTTTGAAACAGTGAAAATTTTTCCGGAAAATAATTTGGACTTGCCTAAGAATGCACAATGAAAGGGAAAATATATATAAGTTGCATGGGAGCATTAGGTGCAATGTTTGGGGGAATTTTTTTTTTTTTTTTAACAAACATCATACATTAAAGTAATAGTAACTTAAGGAACAGCAGGCAATATAAGCACCCGTTAATGCATGCTTCTCAATAATTTTCCTACATAGTGCTACTTCCACGACTGTGGGTACGCTATTTGGAAAAATAAAATAAAAACCAATTATTTAACATACAAGTTTGGGAAGCATTTTGTATTGATGGTGGTAAATTTTAAAAGGATACTGTCTTCTTTACTCTTCTCCGCTGCACTGTCCATTCCTGGCAATGCGGCCGCAACACGACGGAAAAGCTGCAAAGAGAAAAACACGAATGACTCCATACCACATCGACATGCAGACAAATCCACTGTCTGTTTTAACTTGGAAGATACAGATGTGAAATTTCTACTTTTCCATCGATTAATCAGTAAAACGGAGTACTGTATTCAACTGTACTATAAGGAGCAAATCAAAGACTTTTGCAAGATTGCTAATAAACGGGCAGTGCGTAGTATAACCAGGTGCGCCTTAAATTTGGAGCAATATTGGTTAATCAATATCTGAAATTCCCTTTTGCATAACTGAATCCAGCTCGATTTAATAGATGCATAACACAACAGATTAGAGAGGTCTGTAATTGGCGACATGAGTAAATCTCAACCATGAGAGACAGAATGTGGAAGAAAAAAAGAGAAAATCACATTGTTTGATTTTTAAAGAATCTAGCATGCAGCCCCAGATCGAGGGAGATTATTAGTGGTCTTGTATGTATTCCATTTTCTAATAATAGCTCCTACAGTGGATTTCTTTAAACCAAGCGCTTTATCTATTGCGGATTCAGACTTCCCGGCCTAGTGCAGGTCTACAATTTTGTCTCTGGTGTCCTTCGACAGCTCTTTGGTCCTGGCCATAGTGAAGTTTGGAGTGTGAGAGACTGAGGTTGTGGACTCTTTTATACCGACATTGAGTTAAAACAAATGCTATTAAAACAGGTAACAAGTGGAGACCTCATTAGAAGTTAGACCTCTTTGACAGCCAGAAATCATGCTTGTCTATATGTGACTAAATACTTATTTTCCACTCTAATTTAGAAATAAATTCTTTAAAACTCAAACAACATGATTTTCAGTTTTTTTTCCCCACATTCTGTCTCTCATGGTTGAGGTTTACCCATGTTGACAATTACAGGCCTCTCTAATCTTTTCAAGTAGGAGACCTTGCAAAATTGGGGGTGGACTAAATACTTATTTGCCTCACTGTATATATAAAACACATTTTAAGATTGGACATAAGTATTTAAAGGTGCGTTTTAATCCGGTATATACTCGCATATAAGTCGTCCCCACGTATAACCGCACCCTTAAAATTGTTTAATTTTACAATTTCTTATGTGTAAGCCGCCCCCTGATTCTTGTTTTTAATTGGTAGTAAAAATGTCACTTTGAAGGGAAAATCATCACATGTTGAATTTCTGAGATACTGAATAAAAAGCACACTATTAGGGTCAATCTCATTAGGAAGTTAATATAACTGTCTTTGAAAATGCAAAATATCAAATTATTCAATTGGAAAAAGAAATAAGTCTCTCTTGATGAGAACCTGATCCTTAATGACAGAAATTACAATTTCACAATGTTTTAAATTTCCGATGTTTTCCGTTGTGTTTTCATTAAAAGGCAGGTAAGCATATTGTTTATTTTTCTTCAGGAACCTAAGTGGGTCCTTAAGTTTCATGTTATGTTGTTTAGGCACTTAGGCGGACAGCGTGGGGTCCTATAGTTGTAGTTCTTTTGCATAGAATACCGCAAATATTTTCAGCTGCGTTTTGAACGTTCGTCTAAACCAGGGGTAGGGAACGGCTCAAGAGCCATATGTGGCTCATTCCATAGGTGCATATGACTCTCCACTAATCTGTGAGGTAAAATATGGAAATCACTAGTAAGCGAGCCGAGTCCCAAATGCACCAATAGGAGCGTCACGTTGACACTGTGGCGTTGAGACTAGCTCTAGCAGCACTTTAATCATAATTTAGTTTTTGTTACTTTTGTGAATGCATCATTTCAGTAATACTGATCAAGTACCAACAGCATACCAATGGTGTCAAAATAACTTTTTGTGATTAAAAAGTGGTGAAATGACCAAAAAAAGAAAAGAAGAAATTGCACATTTTAATATATATTTACTTTTAAATTCTGAGAATGGCTTTTTAGAAATAACATTAGAAAATAAGAATAGTTTATGGCTCTCTCTTTCAAAAAGGTTCCCGACCCCTGGTCTAAAGGTTGACTGAAACACGTTCGCGGAGAAGAATTGCAGTTAAATTGAATACGAGTTTGTCCGTATGCTCAGCTCCGCTCAATGTCGATCACATTGAAAATAGTTCCTCTCTGCTTGATTTAAAAAAAAATACCGTATTTTCACGAATATACGGTGCATCGCATTTTAAGCCGCAGTGTCAGTAACGAGTGCTATTTCTGGATTTGACGCACACAAAGGACGCATATATATCAGCAAAAAAAATCTGCGATATAGTGAGACCGCGAAAGTTGAAGCCATGATATTTGAGGGATTAATGTACATTACAAGAGGAAGTAGTGAAAAGATGAGTACAAGAGGAAAATGTAAAGTTCTGCATTGTTTGTGGCAAGTTTCTACCTGTTTCACATTGTAGCCAGTCTTTGCGCTGGTTTCAATGAACATGACATTGAGCTCCTTAGCTCTCTGCTCGCCCTCCTCAGTGGTGATCTGCCTGCTCGGACGGACCGAACAGTATGTGGGAGGAGAGACGTTGTGAAGAGGACAAGCCCGAAAGGAGAAGAAAGGAGAGACAAGAAGGCAGCTGAGTCTCGGTTTGAAATACAAGAGAGGTTAGTTTGGTTAAAAGACAAAAACAAAGCCAGGAGGGGAAAATGAGTCGTTGCCTCGATTAAACCGTTAAGTCATGACAGAGGCCTACATATCGCAAAATGTCCCCTTCGCCTAGCCTGGCCACCACCAACCTGTTTGACGTTATAGCCAGCCTTGGCACTGGTCTCAATATACATCACATTGAGCTCTCGAGCTTTCCTCTCTGCCGCCTCGACAGAAACTTGTCTGCCAACGTCCCAGGTGAAGTGGGGGAGGGGTGGAGTAAGGTGGGGAGAAGACGAGGCGGAAAATCCCCAAAAACACACAACACATGGAAACACACAAAAATGAAATGAAATCAAAACGAGTGAATGAAATAAAGGGCAAATAACGAAAAGGAAATGACAGTGAAATAACAGGAGTTCCTTAACATAGCAAAATTAGTTGCCAATCTCAGAAAAATGCAAGCTTCCATGAAAGCTTCATTCATTAGTTCAAAGTTCCACTTTTGTAAAATAGGGCTGAAAAATCACATTAGGTGACTCATACGAGAAATGATCGCTAAAACAATGGCTCATTGTTCATTTATATCTCCGCAGGTAATTCCCAATGAAGGAAGATAATATTTAATTTTGCTCATTTCAAAGCCATTTTAAAAATAGTTAATAATTATGAACTAAAATCTGAAATCAGTAAGGATACTAACATTATTTCTGGCATACCTCATTGGAGTCTAACAAAAATGTAGTTTGATTGGTTGAGTTTTACATCTCAGTGCATTGTGCGGTACCGAGTCTACGGCCAGAAAGCACGCTGTATGACCCTCATCATCTCATCTCATTTTCGGAACCGCTTTATTCTCATAAGGGTCTTATAGCAGTAAACAGGTGGGATTTTGAAAGACAACCAACCAAAGGGTCAACAAATGATGTTGCCATCAGAAAACATGGTTGATTTAATGGTTTATGACTCCAGATTCTCTCCAGTTTATTTACTTGATGCATGTAGAGAATACCATGTTGTTCATGTAGCATCAGCCAGAGAGACATTTTCTTTATTGCGACATCTTGAAAACATTAAACAGTTAGATATATATCTTAGTTTCTACTGCTTCAAATTGGTACAGAATATACGAGGATTCAAACAGCCAAATGGCACTCCTATGCTTTGTTTAGATTTCAGACACAATTTCTTTAGATAAAGGTCAACAACCTGGCATATTTTCCCATTTTATCCATCAAAACAGACCACAATTTGCATAGAATAATTGCATTTTTTTTCTTTGCATTTATCAACTAAATGAGGTGGAGACAATGTGAAGTCATAATCAATGAAATCACCTGCACTTACTGAAGACAACACATTTTGGGAACACTTTGTAGGCTGTCTCTCACGAGCCCATACCCCCACGCCAAAACAGGGCCGAAATATTTGGGAAAGAAAAGGCTTTCAAACCAAAAACTTCAGTTTTCAGTTTAGAAAATATTTTTTTGGTTTAGATATTTGTGCATAGAGTTCACTGTATTAAAAAAACAAAAACAAAAAAAAATGTACAAAAAATGACTGTTTTACTAAAAGAGGCAACTTATAACACAAAAAATGAATGGGGTTCAATGCTGAAGTACAACAGAACCTTGTGAGATGAAGATTGTAGCATTAACAGATTGCATACCTTTTATCGGCTAGGTCTGTTTTGTTCCCAACAAGCATGATAATGACGTCACTTCCTCTCTCCGTTCGAACGTCGTCAATCCACTTGGAGGTTTGTTGGAAGGAGTTGAGATCTGGGAAAAAAAATCTCAGAAAAGTCAGCGCCTAACATACGAGCTGAGCTGCAAGTAGATGCCCACATTTCAGATTAGGTTAAAGTATCAAGAGTGAGAAATTGGAAGCTTGTTCTCCCTTAATTTTTTGTGGGGAACATAATCACAATTTGCTGTTATAATCGGAGAAAATGTCTTTAAATCGCTTCAAAAACACATTTTAGGCAGCACATTTGTCCTAAATGATTTTTTGTTTCCATATGGATCTGCTCAAATAGTTTATGCATACGAGCTATTACTTTGTGTGAACGATCTAGTAATTTGTGTGTACGAGTTTATACTTTCTGCGCAGGACCAAATGCTTTGTGAGTATGAATTATAAAATCCTGTGGACAAAGTTACTACTTTATGAGCACAGAATCATCACAGAAAGCTCACCAAGTACTAGTCCTGACACCGTACGGCACACGAGAATAAGCACACATTTCTTTGTTCCAGTTAAAAATACAAATGCAAATAACTAGAAATCTTAAAACCTTATTGAATAACTGTTTAATGCTAAAAAATATAATGGAGGAGAATAAAATGAGAAAGCAAAATACCAAAAGGCAATCGCTGGTGGATTTGCAGGTCAAGTGGCGTAGTTTGTGATTCTCTAAAAGTGTGCTGTATGGGTTTACTCTCCTGTCCTGACGGTGTCAGATCCACTTAGAAAGTTCTCTTTACTGCTTTTGTACACATCAGGTAAATACTTAATGTGTACAAGCAAATACTTGCACACAAACAATCAACCGGTTCACATATAGGTGTTTACGAACTACAATTGTTTTTATGCTGAAAGGGTAGATTTAAATGTAGTTTTTAAAATTGGATTGAGTATTTCTTTGTCTATTGATATGGAGTGGAAAATTGACAAGTAGTGTCGCATATGGGCTCTTAATCCTTGAATTCGATGTTTTGGCTCCCTGATGCAGAAAACTGAATTCAGCCAACATTATTATACTGTATCTGACTCACTGGTGATGTCATATACAACCACAGCAATGGTAGAGTCGCGGATGTAGCTGGGAATTAGGCTACGAAAGCGTTCCTGTCCAGCCGTGTCCCAAAGCTGCAGTCGGACCTGCAATTTGTAACGGAGAGTGTACATAAAGAGAAGAGAAAAGCAGAAAGCAGAGCTTGAAATAGAAGACTAACTGCAAGCCAAGCTTTTTTGAATGATAGAAATAGGGAATGAATGGTTGAAATAATGAAGTAGAGGTGAGCAGCAGAATGTAACGAAAGGAAAAAAGAGTGGCCCTGATTTATTTTATCATAGCCCATTTAGATCATCACGGCCCACAAGAAGACATTGGAAGAAATGTCAGGGGATTAATTATGTCCACCTCTATTTGTTTATTACAGCTGCTAATCAGCCAAAGTGTGGACCCTTCCTCAGCACTCTCTGAATGCGAAGTTCAGTAGGGTTGTCAAAAATATTCACTGATATTAATGAATCCAGTGTTATAATTGAATATTCATACTTTTACGGCACATAATAACATACATACTTCAAAGAATCATTTTGAAAGTTGACTAATCACGGATCTGTTTTGACATTAAACAACAATAAATTTTGCATTGTACACAATACAATTCGCATATAGATTGGTTATTAGTGTTCAATTACTAAAAACACGCAAGAAAGTTTGTAACTGTCATCCCTGACCACTTTGCGGCTTCAGTACATTAATACCTTGACTTAGGAGTGTAATTCAAATTTTTGCCTTGAGATACAAGACAAATTTGAGATACGAGCATACCAGATGGTTGCCGATGCGGCCATCCGGGTGGCCGAGTAAGCGAGAAGCTGCTTATTAGAACAGCATCGCTCTCCCTTTCTCGCTGCATCTCTCTCGCATAAAGATATCTACGAGCACCGAGCCATACAGGTTACATTTTTGTACGAGAGATAGCGTGACCGAGCCGATAATCTGCGAAAAATCCAGCGTACTCTACATGGATTTAAAAGCAAAGCAAGCAATTGAAAAAGACACCGACGAAACCCTTCAAAGCGAGTCGTGGCTGGTTAATTTTTAAAACAGCAAAAACTCTTGAGAGATGAAGAAGCCTGGAAGTTGATTCAAACGCCGTGGTGGAATACATTAACATCTTTGCCTCGTTTTTTGCGGAGGAAGGTTTAAATTTAGAGTAACATAAGATTTAAACTTATTTTTGTGTGTACAGTGGTACTTCGAGATACAAGCTTAATTTGTTCCGGAACTAAGCTCGTATGTCAATATTCTCGTAGCTCGAACGAACGTTTCCCATTAAAATGAACTATAAACTAATTAATTCGTTCCAACCCTCTGAAAAAAACAACATAAACAAATTTAAATGAACTTGGATTATGATACAGTCACACTCAAAAGTAAGGTTAATCGGAACTAACACTTAACTTAATTCAAATTTTGTTTGACCGTTTGATACCTTTTTTCTTTGGGTTGGCTCTTTTTGCCCCACCTCCACACTGACTTTCACATGCAACCTAGATGTTTGCTTTTGTAGTCCCTTCAAAATATTCCCAAAATTGCCTTGATATTGAGCTCTCGAGCTTTACTCTCTGCCGCCTCGACAGAAACTTGCCTGCCACCGTCCCAGGTCAGGTGGGGGAGAGGTGGAGTAAGTTGAGGAGAAGACGAGGTGGAAAATCCCCAAAAACACACAACACATGGAAACACACAAAAATGAAGTGAAGTCAAAACGACTGAATGAAATAAAGGGCAAATAACGAAAAGGAAATGACAGTCAAATAACGGGTGTAAAACATTCCCAAATTGATGCATACAATATACGATAGGATAGCGCACAACCACTTGCCAACGAGAAGTATCATATATAACTCTCGTATTAGCGATCGCCTCGCAATGACTAACGGTAAAAAAAAATAATTAAAAAAAACACTGAAAAAATGCAACGTTCCGCTTAAGTGCTCGCAGAGACATTCCAAAGAGAGAGTTGCGACCAGAGACATTACATGAGGAATTGCGGGGAGCGAGACAGTGCCCATAATGTTCTTATGAGCAGCATCTCGCATCTACTGTCTGCTCGTATATGATTATTGATTAGTCTTTTCATATGCTTATAACTAGTATTTAATAAATAAACTTCTTGGTAATTGTACTTTTGTTGTAGTGTTTTTTGTGTAGGCGTGAACAAATGTAGTATGGTAGTAATACTAGGGGTGAATTATTGTTAAGGTCTAAACAGGATCTAATTGTGGTGCCAACAGCTTCGGTTAATATATGCAACCATTCAAATCTGCTTGCAAAGGCTTTCCTTTGATGTTGAACAGCTTAATTTCGGTGCCCTTTATTGATAATCATGCCCTCCCGCTAACCTCTGTGACGATACCCACAAGGAGGTTGGCTGCTTGAACAAAGTAGATCACAGGAGATTGTCTACTTGAAAAGTAGATCTTGAAGCAAAAAGGTGTGAGCACTCCTGCTTTAGCCACTAAACTATTTAATTTTCCTATCAATGTCCCCAAAGCAAGCAGACCTGGGCGACAAAACATCAATTTTTGTTAAATTGGTCTTGTCAATAATAATAAAAACTTTTGATAAATTTAAACTGCAATTATACCACTAATAACGTAAGCGCTGATGAAACATAAATGCTAGTTCCAGACCATGTTCAATAGATGAAGAAGATGGTAAGGAAAAGAATGGTTAACACTAGAGCAGCTAAAAGAAAAGACCAAAATGAGATTCAGGGCATCACCGAGCCGACACACTAAAAGATCCAAGTGAAGTGTCCGCCATTTTCTTCTTTTTTTTAATACCTCAAATACATGTGCACAAACAGCAGCCTTATTGAAAATTGTCCACACTTGAGGAGAGCCTGTAATTATTTTCTTACTTGATAACAGTTTCCCCATTTTCTGCAGATGTTAAACTTTTTTTTTCAAATGGTAAACTTATATCGTTTCTTAGTGAGGTTGAAAATAGTCTGCTAGCCAACTGTGGTGATGTGTTCAGTTGATTATTTGATTTAATTCATATTACACAGCACATTTTATTTAAAGGCAAATTTATACAAATAAAGATGACTGTCAATATTTCTGCAGGTTTCATGAGTTTTTTGTTTTTGTAGATTAAGGGGGGCGTTGTCTTTACTTTATTGAACATCTTTTTAAATCACCATATTTTATATTATTTTTCATTCAAAATAAGGTAATGTAGTTACTTTCATAATTAAATAATGAGGAAAGTGATGTATTTACGTATTCACAGAAGTTTGAAATTTGAAAGAAAAAAGGAGTGATCGTTATTGTGATAATTACAGATAGACTGGTCAAATATTTTTGTCATATCACCCAGGCCTCAAAAACAAGTATGATTTAGGAATTTTTAAAACTCTGAAGAATTTATTTTGAGAAATTTTGTCGACCAGTGTAATTGGTTAACTTGATATCGGCTGCACTAACGTACAAGCAAGGGCAAGAAGGTGAGGCTGTGATACCTACTGGCTATGTCATAAACCACAACTGCAGCGGCCGAGTCTCGGATGTAACTCGGAATGAGGCTGCGGAAACGTTCCTGTCCCGCCGTGTCCCAGAGTTGCAGCCGAATCTTTGGCCGCCCGCCACAAAAATGCCCATATTTCGTGACCCCCAGACAGAGAATGGAAGGAGAACAAAAAAAAAGGAACTGATAATATGATCACATTTGACAATATGAATGAGATGTGAGCATGGGGTTAAACATGTCAACATGAGGATGATGATATGCAAAAGGTTGGGTGTTTTGTAATAAGTCAAAGCATGCTCAGATAAAAAATAGTATAATAAAATAGTAAAATAAAATTAGTAAAAATGGTGGGAAGGGCTTACCGTGCGATCTTCGAGGTACATGGTTTTTGACAAAAAGTCAATGCCAATCGTTGCCTGCAAAACAATCACTGCGTCAAAACATTGGTATGACTGAAAAATTAAGCATTTGAATTCCCATAGTTTCATGCTATTTTTACTCTTTGTTTTAGTATTTTGTTGCAGAGAGCAATTCTGAATGTAATTGTTGTACTGATAGTTAACCTTTTTCACAGCTCTACAATATCATTCAACATCAATACAATTGGAACATATTTTTTCAATTTGGATATACTTATGTATAACAATTACTGACTTTTGAGGGGTCCAAACTAAAATTTGGTGGTTGGATAAATACTTAATCGTCCCACTGTAAAAGAAATTTTGGAGAAATGTCAGGAACTTCCTGTCTTTGTCGAAAAAACATCCCGAAAAGGTATTCGCGAGTCGTGTGGTCTCCCATTATGACAATGTTTGTTTGTTGCACTATAGAAACAATATTAAAAGTCGTCAAAGGCAATTGTCTTTGGATTTTTTTTTTCAAAATGTCTGTAAACCAGCACTGCAGAAGGGGAAGTTAAATCAAACCAGGTAAAAACCAATAGCGACTAATACAACTACATTCCAAAGAAATCATAAAACTTTAATGTTTGTTGTTTATGAATGTTATTATGGTCTTTGTTGGAATTCTTAATGCTGTGTTTATTAGATGTAATGTGTTTGAGTTGTCTCTATGTTGCCTACTGTCAGCTTCCTCTTGTTCCTGTGTTTCAACACGGGTAGATTTTGTATAGTCTTGTTATTTTAAGACATTAATAAATATTTTTATGATAATTTTCTGTTATTTGTGTGTTTCTCACATCTTTCTTACAAAGTTTGGGCATTTTGACCAATTTTAAAAGGTTTAATTAGTTGTTAGTTGTGTGAGGACTGTGGAACCAATTAGAGAGTTTAAATATAAAGTATTGCTCTAATTGCGATATTTTCAACTTTTTTTTATTCTTACACAAATACTTTCAAAACTCTTTTTTTCCAATCAGAATCTGATCCAATTTAAAATATTTTTTTTAAATCTGAGCCTCATTAAATGATTAAAAAATTGTATTTGTATAGATTCAAAAATTCACAAGATACTCAGGTCCAAAGAGGAACTCTCTAACCGTGCTTTTTAAGCATCTAGGCATTTATGTATAAATAATGGCACTTAAAGACACAAAAAGAAGTTATTGCCACCATCGCATTGCGACAAATACATTTTCCTGAAAACCAGTCCACGGTGTTAAAATTATGAGAACACGAGAAGACCAGATTTGAAATGACTTAATTTCATCTTCCAATTTCATTTGGAACTTGTTTTCTCCAATAAGAAAATGTGTTTTAAAATCATTCTGTGTCTCTTTACCTGATAGGTGTTGTCAAAACTGTCATACATAAACCTGGTGATGAGTGATGTCTTTCCCACTGTAACAAAGACAATGTAGTTTAAGTATGGCAGGACTGAAGAGATTTGAAGACAATTTGAGTCGCAAATTGATATCAAATCTTCCGGTCAAAGTGTGAAATTAGAAAGGACAGGAGGGGAGATGCTTTTGGGAACTTTTTTCCAAATGAGCTCAACGGAGCATCTCCATTTACTTCTGAATTATAACTTGCCTCTGAAAATCTGTTACGACTACAAATGTCCCTGATGCGAATAATAAGTGCGAAAGTAATTTCTTTGAGAGCATTAAAGTTTCAAATTTCAAAGACAAAAGATGTTATTATTGTGTGTGTATACGTGTATACGTGTATGTATGTGTGTGTGTGTATGTGTATATATGTATATATATATATATATATATATATATATATATATATATATATATATATATATATATATATATATATATATATATATATATATATATATATATATATATATATATATATATATATATATATATATATATATATATATATATATATATATATATATATATATATATATATATTTGTAATTTTTATTTTTTATTTTTTAATATCATGATAAAATAAATCAGTCGACCGGGTACGCCATCCTCTACAGCTCTCACAACTACGGCAAGCAGCCCCCGACTCTACTATTTTCCCCCTAGAAAAAGTACTGCGCAGTGACTGCTGGGATATATAGTTCTTTTGTCAAGTATAACGGCGAACACACTAATTTGGTGCTCGCCGTCATTTCAAAGAAAAGTTGCGAGCGCCATGGGAAAATTATAAAGTTGTTTTCATCAAAGTTGTTTTAACAAGAATGAAATAATTCTCTTAAATTATTACAAAAACTATATTTTTCACACTGATCTAACTTCATTAAATTTGATGTCGCAGACCGTGAACAGCTTTCAGTTGGGCTGATGTTAAAATACAGTGTTCCCTCGCTACTTCGCGCTTCAGCTATCGTGGATTCAGAGCTTCGCGGATTTTTTTTAGGAAAAAAAAATTAAAGATATTAAGTTAAAATTAGAAATTACATCAATTTACAAGAGGTGGAAACAAAATATTCAATAAGAATTAGTAATTGCATCAAAAAATGGCCAAAGAAATGGTCAATAACATGGTGCGAGTACAGGAATCACATTGATAACGTCATGGCTGTTTACAGGCGCATCTTCACCGCCCAAAAAAAACAATGTTCACAACTCCCAATAACGATGTTTCTTACGTGCACGTGTTATACGTTTCCTTAAGCATTTTTGATGGGGCACGCTTACTTCGCGGAAATGCAGCTATTGCGGGGGGTCCCGGTCCCCATTAACCGCGATAAGCGAGGGAACACTGTAGTTAATACCCCTGAAACCGAATAACTTCCGTATCACGTAGCGTAAAACAGGAAAACAACTTAAATCTCCCAATGTTACACAAGTTATTTTCCTCCCAATATTACTTCAACCACATAACATTACGAGAAGAGCCGTTTTGCGCTCACACAAACTTAACATCGACAAAAGCTGAACCCCGAAAAACAAAAACAAAAATCAGTTTTACTTTACATTAAAAAAGGAAACAAAATGACTTTAATTTTATAATTTTAACATTTGAAAACATTACATTACCATCTACTATTTCATATTCCAATTCTAATCTCGTAATTGTCCAATTTTAATCTCTTAATATTTATAACGATGTATGACTTCTTGTAATTTCCCACAGTACACCTGAGCATCGCTCACGGCACACTGGTTGGGAAACACTGTCCTAGGAGACAAACAAGAGATTTTTGCTTTTTTTTTTAAAGAAAAAATAAGTTCTTTGTTTGAATTCCATAGAATCTGCTTCACAAGATCAGTGTTTTTATCCGCTTCCCTAAAATTTAAGTACTACATAGACCTTGTGCTAAATTTCAATGATGTGGAATAAATGCGTGACTATCCACTGTTGTGAACTGGCTAGCCCACACGCTGAGCTGGCAATATGGGTGGAGCCACAAAAACAATGTCAAAAAATCGTCTATTAATTCTTAAGTATCCAGACAGTTGATCATTTGCAGTTCAGAAACACAGTCTTTAAAAAATATATTACAATATATATTATATAAATTTTTACAAAATATTGCCACAAAGTGCAGTTACATATCGTCGAGGAAGACCGAATAGCCAGCTGGTTCTAGCTTTTACTAGCCGACGTGGTTAACAACGACCAGCCGGGATTTTAAAAATAAACATTATTTTAACACGACACATTATCCCACAGTCTCACGACAAAATAGAAATTGTAAATTGCCCATATTAACTGTAGATAAACGACAACGTACGTGAGCGTGAACAGCTACTAAACTAACCATTCATTTTCATTGACATATAGGAAGAAATGAGTATTTTAAACAAACACCACAGTGTGCAATGTCCTGTTTATATGCAAGTAAAAAGTCTAAAGTAATACCACCATCATTAATGTACCATCGATGTTAAGCTTTTGTCCCGAACGATGACAAACGACTAGTTAGCTTTGACAGCGTCCGATGACATCATCCCATCATTCCAACTAGAAGAAAAGTTCATTAGTGTCTTCACATTAACCTTCAACCCAAATAAATATGGCATTATTCTCACGTATGACAACTTATTTGTTTTCCTTCGTATGTTTTAGATTGCTAACTAGCCGCAAGCTAACCGGTCGAGCTAGTTAGCATGGTGCTAACACGTCTCTACACCCCAACCAGATAGTAAAGGGCGTCCAAACTCACCGCTCTGTTCGCCCAGGAACACCAGCTTAAACTTGCGTAGAGGGTTGCCAAACTCTCCGCCACTGGTGGTGGTCGACATTTTGGCCCGAACAAAATAGGGAGAGAAGCGTAGATATTCGTGTAGTGATGCGATGTCTAGACTGGAGAGAGGAGAGCAGTCACAGTACAGCGGTGTATCATCTTCCCCCCACGAGCATTAAAAGCCTCTACTTCTGTTTTTTTTTAAACTCCTTCATACGAAGAGAAATTAATCAGCGCAATCGCGAGACGTCGGAGAAGAATAAATATGGGGGTGCAACAGTCTCTTAATGAACACACACGCGCACACACATCGAAAACAGACATAGTACAGGGATGCCTTGAGATACGAGCTTAATGCATTGCGGCACCGCGCTCGTGTGTCAATGTACTCGTACCTCAAATCCAATTTCCCATATAAAATAATTAAATACAAATTAATGCGTTTCCAATTAAGAGAAATGTTTCTTATAATCACATTCTTTCATTGCTTTAAAATAATAATAATAATAATAATCGGACATAGGCTTGTCATCATCATTGACTAGACAAAAGCCTAACTGTCGTCATCCCCAGCTGCGTATGACGAAATTGGTAGTGCTTCTCCACAAGGTGCGCTTTCCTGGTAGGAGGCCCAAATAAGTTATAATTTCAGACTCCTTGGCATTCTGACGTGATGGATACATCACATCACCCCCCGAGTCCAACCAAATCCCCGCGACTGCAGAAAAAGTCCTAATGGCTGTGGGAAAAAAAGCTGTCCTTAAGCCTATTTGTCCGTACTATGTGAGACCTGTAACGTCTGCCAGAGGGCAGCAGCTGGAAGAGGTTGTGACAAGGGTCGTATGGGTCCCCGACAATGTTCCCGGCTCATGAATGCCCCTGCATCGTTTCAGCGTTGCATGGAGGAATGTCTGGAAGGACTCCGGGGTAACATCTGCATCCCTTACTTGGATGATATGCTGGTTTTCAGTAAGACCTTTGAAGGGCACGTAGACAATGTGAGGCAAGTACTTAGGCACCTCAGAGAGTATGGCATTAAACTAAAATCCAGCAAGTGTGATCTCTTCAAAGCTAAGGTTTAATACTTCTGCAGAAACTATACTGCCCAGGGCAGCAGGGTGGATCTTGAAGATTTTGTAGCTGTTCGATCACTGAAAGACATCAAACAACACATTGTTGGTCAACCCAGAAAGATGCTTAGTCTTCTGACTTATTGCAGACAATATATCATAGACTTTTCCAGAAGAGTGAGTTGTCTGTGACCTTCTGAAAACGGACCAGAAAATGTCCCAAACTAAACAAAACAAAGACAAAGAAACCAAGACATGTCGTTCCCTCAAACAAGCTGATCATATGGACTGACCAGCACCAGCAGGCACTTAGGCAACTGATAAATAAATTACATCATTTTACAAGAGGTGGAAACAAAATATTCAATAAGAATTAGTAATTGCATCAAAAAAAAGGCCGAAGAAATGGTCAATAACATGGTGAGAGTTCAGGAATCGCATTGATGACGTCATGGCTGTTTACAGGCGCATCTTCACCGCCCAAAAAAACAATGTTCACAACTCCCAATAACGATGTTTCTTACGTGCAAAAAAACTGCAGAAGATCCTCCATCCGGACTACTATGATGTTTTTGCTTGGTAGTGCTTTTGTGCACGTGTTATACGTTTCTTTAAGCATTTTTGATGGGGCACGCCTACTTCGCGGAAATGCAGCTATTGCGGGGGGTCCCGGTCCCCATTAACCGCGATCAGCGAGGGAACACTGTCATATATATAAACACTTTAATTTTTCACACTCACACAGTTTAGAAAGAAAGAAATTACAATGGACCCTTGCTGACCCACAGAACTAGTAAAAACAACCTAAACCACTTGGCAAGACATGGTTCAAATGAATTTGTCAAGAGCCAGTACAAAGATAATCATTTTACCTGCTTTTTATTATAAAACAAATTATCAATAAGCTGCTATTCTAAAAATTATTTCATTCTTTGAGTTTTAGCTTTTGTGATGCATTACTGCCCCCCGCTGGACATATTTCTAAATGCTAAGTGCCTTGGACAGAAACTTTTACTTCTTAAATAATTTCTTATTTTAGGACATATATATTCTTTTTCTGGAGTAGGATTTTTACCATTTTCTACAATTTCTTCTATTCTGTATACCCTTGTTATTCCTAAATGACTGTTATCTGTAAAGGGCTGTATAAGGCCCGCGGGCCGAGGTTGAAAAACGTGTACACACGACAGGGGGCAGAGCGAGCGCATCGGCGCAACGTCCAGTCGGCTGGCTATCCGGTTGGCTAACTATCCTTTCGGCCAAATGCCCCCTCGGCGAACTGTCCTTAGGCCAAACGTCTTTGGGCGAATCGCCCGAGTACCGATAAAATGGTAAATGGTATATATATATATATATATATATATATATATATATATATATATATATATATATATATATATATATATATATATATATATATATATATATATATATATATATATATATATATATATATATATATATATATATATATATATATATATATATATATATATATCTATCTATATATATATATATATATATATATATATATATATATATATATATATATATATATATATATATATATATATATATATATATATATATATATATATATATATATATATATATATATATATATATATATATATATATATATATATCTATATCTATATCTATATCTATATATATATATATATATATATATATATATATATATATATATATATATATATATATATATATATATATATATATATATATATATATATATATATATATATATATATATATATATATATATATATATATATATATATATATATATATATATATATATATATATATATATATATATATATATATATATATATATATATATATATATATATATATATATATATATATATATATATATATCTATCTATCTATATATATATATATATATATATATATATATATATATATATATATATATATATATATATATATATATATATATATATATATATATATATATATATATATATATATATATATATATATATATATATATATATATATATATATATATATATATATATATTAATATATATATATATATAAAAGAGACAAAAATAAAAACTATATACTTAAAACGAGGCTATATACAAAAGTGATGACAGGCCGTGACCACAAGGTGTCAGTAAAATTCGATTCTAGTTGCTAAAGAAAACATGGTAGCATATAAAAATAAACTAAAAGAATGCATTGCATATTTCACACGAACCATCTTTTTTCTTTTTCTGGCTGGTAGACTGTTATGTAAACTGTTATGTTTCACACCCTAATTTGTTTTGCCTAGTTGAGGTCACACATAGTGTAATGGTAATGTCCCTTAATCCATTTATGGTTAATCTGGTGCTCTTTTCGGCTCACACCTAATATAGTTGCTTACTTTATTCTGAGCAACCGTGTCAATTCACTTTGCCTTAGTTATCACGCTCGCAGTTAGATTAAACCTGTCTTGTAACAATAGTAACAGATTCTCCTGTTAAAATAGAATCCTTGTTTTTTTTTCCCCCGTGAGTCAGTGTAAATGAGCTAACCTGGGAGAAGAAAAGTAAAAAAAAAATAAAACTAAATCAGAATTAAGTTTAGTGTAAGGTTAGATTAAAGTTATTCTTTTTAAGTGTGTCTGCATCGCAATCCAATCTCTGCTTGCTTTGGGGAAAAAAGAAGAGGTTTTTGGGAGCTTTAGTCCATGTCCTCTATGTCAGACTGGAGAGGCATTGGATAATCGGTGGAATCTTTGTGGGCCTTGTAGGTGCCACAGGAGGAGCTTCTCTCTGCAAGAAGTTTTTGGCGCACAAAGAACTTGGCAACTTCCATTTCTTTTGTTGTACAAATATGCTTTTCTACAAGGACGCTTGCTCCGATCATATGTCACCACTCTCTTGGAGCCTTATTGAACACCTCATGCAGATTTCTTTCGCTGTCCGCTGCCCCTTCTTCCCCACTCCCTGACGGGATCATTTCGACACGATCCTCACAAGTTTGGGGGTTGGCTTTCGAGTAGTATGTGGAAGTCATCTCATCATACCAGCGTCACAGCCTTATCGGTGGTTAATTTTTTTATTCCTGTCTTTCGAAAAGGCTATTGATGCTTTTTTCTGAATAGTTGCTTCTTATTCCTTGGTGTAACACTGTAGATTTAATATATTTCATACCTCATACAAGTATTGGTAGGATGTCCACCAGTGGCATCCAAACCTTTTGCTCCAAAATTTACTTTTCATGGAGTCAACTTCCTACAAGCTATCTTTTCTTCCAACTCCTGACAAAGTTCAGCAGTTACGTACGTTGATTTAGCTCAATAGATTCTGTTGTGAGATTTATCAACATGTTTGGGAGTGAGAGGTACCCAAGGTTGAAATCCATTTCCAATCAATGCACAAATTTACTGCAAATATTATGTCAAATTTAAAATAGCGTTCCCAAGGCAACCAACAGGCTGCCAAATCTTATTTTTGTGAAATCTACCAGTACTACCTTGGTGATGTACTGGTAGATTGCGATCTACGAATTGAGCATCCCTGTTCTACACTGTTTCCATAGTTTAAATATAAATAGGTCATATAGTTTATAGGCATTGTTTTGCAATATACCTCAGGGTTATTATGTTATTTTAGCCCTATTCTTTCACTGCCATTGACGGTTAAAGACATAAAATCTATATTTACTGTAAAGGCTGGCATTGAGTCATAGAGGTCCAATACAGTTTGATTAATTGATTGCTGCCAGCCAATCTTTTTCTGCTCAAACCTGACCGTCTGAAAATGACTTGCTCTGGACCGATTTCAGATCACAGGATTGGATGAGGGATATAGCTAGTTGATACATCTTTCTATTGGGATTTGAAATGAGTTTGTCACGACGTCCAGTACATCTGAAATGTTATTACTATTAAGTTGTTAAAAAATGCTTGGATAGGAAAAGCAAATAACAAACAATCATGATTACCAAATGGACAATTTGGTGTTTTTCTATAAATACTGATTAATTGGATTGTGGCAATTTGACAAAGCTAATGTTGACAATACAGCAAGAGAAGTTTTACTTGTATTACTCGCTATACGCCAGACCACAGATCAGCCTATCACTGCCACTCCCCATTCAAATTGGATTGGACATCTACCACCAGCAATTGTAGCCAAAAAGCTATCATTAAAGAACAATGCATTTTAAAAGCACAATCTGTTTTTTTACCTAAATCTTATCCCGATTTCCAAAAACATGATTTGTTCTGTGACATCTCTACTATTTAAGGTATGTTGTAAGTCACGTATGTTTAACATGTGACAATGAAATTGCTTGGAGGTGAGTGCAGGTTCTGTGAAATGAAAGTATTAGTATTATTATTAACATCCACATATATCTGCATCCGAATGTTAATTTTGCGGCCATTAATGAAAGCCAGTGATTTCATTGGGTTGACAATGGATGTCTTTTGCCTTTATACCTAATTGTGTTTACAATGTTGTCAGGCTCATGTAGGTTATCAGGGGTATTAACCCAGCCTTGGGGTCAGGGCCAACATTTAGGTCTTGTGATCCTCCAGGGATTCGGCATGAGTCCACCGACGGCTGAATCTGTGGGGTGGATCACTGCCGGATTTTCACACGTTTTCTGCCAAATCCATAGGATTGACGAATGAGATTCTGAGGAAGATTTGGACACCTCGATAGTGGCGATAATGAAAATGTTGGACAGCAACAAGGAGCGAATGTAACACTGATTGGCTGGATAATTTTGATTGTTGTGAATAGGCCGATTTAAAAGTGCTACGATATGTTGAGAATGTCAATAATGAAATTGACTGCAATCCATGTAAATGCATGAAATAAATTACCATTTTGTAGTTAGTATACTAATAATAACAGGAAAAATTTCATTTTTTTTGGGTAATTCTGGTTGTGACATCATGGCCAAAAATGTTGGCACCTGGTCCAAATGGAGCGGACGTATATCCCCGTCAATGGCAATGAAAAATAAGTCTTCACTGTCACTCCTCTGATTATAAATGGAATGTTTTCAATGTCGGACAATTAGTGAATTCTGTGCAGTGGTGGACCGTCACGTTCTGTAAAGCAATCTCTGCAGGCCTAAAAAATCACAGACTGATGTTAATTATGTTTTGTCCATGAATACTTTAATTATTAAATAATTCCTAATTGTCTGTCAGCTTCTTTTCATTGCTTTTCCCCTAGTTGCTCTGCTTCCAGATGTGTGTTTTCATATTTAAGCATCTAACTAATCACATTTCAGCCATTATTAAATGCCAGGGTAAGAAATCAACCTTAAGGCCTTTACAATCAGTTCTGCAGACTCTGCTGCATTAAACAAGCGTTGATGAAACTGTTGCTTTAACCAATCAGTTTTCGAGTTGGCGACACCAATGCCTTCTTGCAGGCGTAGGAATACATCATCACTTTCATCAACTATGATTAGCTAGTGATAGAGTGGACTAGCCAAAGCTACCAAACTGTAATTAGAGTGAGCTGCATAAGCAAATATATTGTTGTGTTGATTTAATAGTGTTTTTGTCCACCCGCAATGGCTGAAGGAGGAGAAGAAACAGATTTGCTTGCAGATTTACTTTCAAAGCCATTTTCAAGACAGACTTTTCCAGAAAAAAAGCTGGATATCATTAAGAAAGCAAATACATCCATTCAATGAACATAAAGCAGTGCGCAGAAAGTGATGTGACATGCCTGATCTCGGCCCCGTGCCCCTGCTCGTATGCAATACTTGAACAAAAAGTTCGTGACATGGTCACGCAGCCATCTGTTGACTTAATAACAACCAAATCCACCTAATACCGTATTAAACAGCACAGGTTTCAAGGTGGCAGCCTGTTGACCAGTTCCGGCCTGCCCCATCATTTTGTGTGGCTGGCAAAAATAAAGTGTGTTTCATTAATGCTAATATCCATCTTTTCTTCATTATTTAGTCATTCATTAATTTTCTGTACCTTTGGTTATGGGGTTGCCGAAGCCTATCCCAGCTAACCACGGGCCACAGGTGGGGGAAAATCTCTTTCAATTTGCAAAAAACTTAGAGTTTCATTTATTTTACTCTTTTTTTTAAATAAAAAAAAATTAATTAATTAAACTCAATATTTCTTGATCCCCACTTATTTTTGAAATGTAAATTAAAGGTACTATACATTTGTTGAAATGTAACCACTGGTTTATTAAATGAAAGCAAACAATTGATATATAAAAAGACAATATTTAACATTTTCTCCCTTTTTATGAAATTTGACAAAATAATTTAAAATAACAAATATTTCATATTTATTTTTAAATGTAAAAAAACTAAAATTAAATCAAATGCAACATGCCTATTTTTCCCCCATTTGTTTTTAAACCAGTTTAAACCTAAGTGAACAATTTTTATATTTTCAACGCCCCGGTGGGACGAGTGGTTAGCGCGTCAGCCTCACAGCTCTGGGGTCTTGGGTTAAGATCCAGGTCACGTCCACCTGTTTGGAGTTTGCATGTTCTCCCCAGGCCTGCATGGGTTTCCTCAGGGTACTCCAGTTTTCCCCCGCATTCCAAAAATATGTATGCTAGGCTGATTGGACACTCTGAATTGCCCCTTGGTATGGGTATCAGTGTGCATGGTTGTCCGTCTCCTTGTGCCCGCCTTTGGCCCTGAGACAGCTGGAAATCCTTCCAGCACCCCCACGATCCTAATGTAGATAGAGCGGTTAAGAAAATGAGTTAAGAGATGAGATTTTTCTACCTTTTTTTGCATAAAATGGGAAAACTTCTTTATGTCAAGTCAGAAAATAATTAAAGCTGTCGTCAAATGCAGACATTGGGTTAAAATGTTTTTTTGTAAATATTTAAAAAACGATATTGTAAATGAATGAACAAACTGAAAAATACACGACAAGAAATGCAATTCAGAGGGTCAAAAAGATGATTTCAACAAATATCTAAAAATTTTAATACCGATGATCAGAAAAGCCATTGATGCATTAATTGAAGTATGGCAGCCGTATAACAACACCCGAATTATATCTTAACTGTGACGTGGCCAGTGAAAAAAATTAGTTTGACACCCCTGTGAATGATGTAATTGGCTTCATGAAGACTTGTAGTTTTCACTGGGTGACACATAACTGCTTCCTTATTTACCTCTGTAAATAAGTACCCCGTGAGTACCAAAACTGCAGCATTGTAATCAATTAATCAGATTTAGTCTCAAACAACCCTCTTTGGGACAGGCCTTAAGCTGAAGAGAGGTCAGAGTTCAAACTATAAAGGCGAGGGAGCAGAGCACGCTCTCGACATCCTCGACAGACACACTCATTACACGGGGAGGACGGACAAGGGTGAGTGAGGTGCTTCTTGAAGCAGTAAAACATTTTCTTTGAATGCACCTCGGACTGATATTTGACTTTTTATTTTCCGTCTATGCAGATTTGTAATTTTTGCCATCATGTCAAAGTAAGTCTTTAAATAATGTTACTTTCCACACAACATGGAGGGTTGGGCTGATTGCATATTATTCATGCAAGTCGAATCTGAGCTATAAGATTGTATGGATTTTCTATTAACGGGTCCTGATCCATTATCTCAAAAATGTATTAAAATGGGAAAACAGCAGATCTGTCCAACATTTAAACCAAATAGGAGGGTTATTGACGATAAAAAATGCTAATTAATTATGCAGCAGAAAATAAGGTTGTGAAGAAATTCCATTTAAATATTTGGTTCTTTTCAACTAAGATCCTATGTGACTTCTATTGACTATTTTCTTGCCATTTAATGCATCCTTTGCTCTGAAAATGTGTTTGATGAGTGTTAGTATAAGTATAAAGTAGTATTTATATTTTTTTGCAACAAAGCTCAGGATTATCTTGATTTATAAAAGAACTAATACAATGTGATACATTTAGCTCACTTGATTACGATTTTCTTGACTTTTATTTTCTCCTTTTTTGACGGTTTGTTTCCTTGTGTTGATGTATTTTTTCCAATCCCATTACCGGATCTGGGATAACTTTAATTGATATTTCATCATTTTGCTGGGGTTTGAAATGGGTTTGTCACCGTTAGACATCCAATCTATTTGAAATGACCTTCAAAGGACTGGACGTCTATTGTTGTCAATGACTCGTTAAAAAAAATATTGGTAAGAAATGCATGCTACAAACAATCATGAGCATTGCACAGGTAATTTAGTGTTTTCTTATAAATAATGATTAATCGGATTGTGGCAATTTGATGAAGCTATTGTTGACAAAACAGCGAGAGAAGTTTTAATTAGATTATTCTCTATACGCAAGACAGCAGGGGATTAAGTGTTCGCTTGAGGTTTGACAACACATGCATGCAAGTTGATTTTACAAGGTTATGCTAAACTGGGAGCAGCAACCTTTTAGTTTAATAAATAGTAGACTTTAAATGGGGAGATAAGTGCAGAACAGATGTTGTTGTCTTGATGTGATTCTAATTTTAGTTTACTTTTCATCCAGAGTTTTCAAGAAGACCAGCGGCAATGGACATGTAAGTAGCTTTGAGGACAAGTTTAATGCAGGTGTCTCAACCCTGCAGGTGTTTAGGCCCACATTACAATGCTTTGCAGCAGTCTATTTGCAATTTATGCATCTACTTAAGCGGGAAATTAAAAGTATATACATTTTGAATTTTCTTTAAAATAAATAAATTACCATAACAATTAAAAACAATGAAAACTAAATTAATTATGAATAATAAATCTGGTGAGGGATGTTTAGTGCATCGAGTTCACAGTTATGGGTGCTGGGTTCGAATCCAGGTCCTGTGTGGAATATGCATGTTCTTTCCGGCCTGCATGGGTTTTCTCTGGAGACTCCGGTTTCCTCCTTCATTGCAAAACCATGCATGGTAGCAATGTTCCCTCTAATTTTTTGTTGGTCTGGGGAGAAATACAACCTCACTGAGCGCACTGAGTACCAGTGTGAGCGACATCAATGCTCGGTATGGGCACACCAGCATAAGCAGGTGCATGTCAATGTCCCCTCTAATTTTTCATGTATAACATGCTGGAAAACACGAAAAACATAAAAGTGGACAGAGCTCCTGCCACTGGATTCCGGGTAAACGGCGTCATCATGAAGAAAGGGGTAAAAAAAGTTTTTCTTTTAAATTGGGATTTAATTTACTGCGCCATATGGATTGCTGCTGCGCAGGGAAGACAAGAGTAGTGTGCAATTGCGCATGCGCGCATCTTAGAGGGAACATTGCACGGTAGGCTGGTTGGACACTCTAAATTGACCCTCGGTATGAGTGTGAGCGTGAATGGTTGTCCTTAAATTAAAAAGAACAGCAAGAAATATAAAAAAAAATATGTATAAAAATTGTATTCAATATAAAAAATATCATGAATAAAATTAATAAAATAATAAATGTAATTAAACAAACATACAAGTATTAGAATTTTGCAAATAGAAGACATGAGAGTGGCCCATAGGAAATAAAAACACATTTATTTTCTAAACATAAATTTTTTCAACTATATGAATTAAATTTTGACATTAGAAGCAATATGGCTGCCACAACATCTAAAATGTCTGGTAAGAAAGTTGTAATTTCTGTAATTAGAAAGCATCAGGTTTTTATTGAGATGGAATTATTTCTTTTTTCAAATTGAATAATTTGATATTTTGCATTTACAAAGACAGGCATATTAACTTCCTTATGATATTTACCCTAATAATGTGCTTTCGATTCATACAGTATCTCGGAAATACCACTATTTTTTAAGATTTTCCCTTCAAAGTAACTTATTTGTACTCCCTATTAAAACCATGAACATGGATGTGAAAATTGGGAATCACAGGGGCGCTTATACATGAAAAATTGTAACATTCAAAAATTTCATGCCAATTTTCAGGGTGCGGGCGGCTTATATGCGAGTAAATACGGTATATTTATTACACTTGGCAACTCTACTAGTGGATTTCCAATCTATTTAACTGAGGGGAAGACAGTGAATGAACGTTAGGTAATAAGGTAATGTCTAATTAGCCAATGTACTGAAAGAAGTCTTTGAAAAGAGGATGAACTTTTATGCATGCTATTTCCATCAGATTGCCTTGTACTTGGGAAAAAGAGACTTTGTGGACAACGTGGATTCAGTGGAAGTTGTTGGTGGGTGTTTAAGTTTCAGCCAGCCTAACTTGGCATCACACATGACAAGTCACTCTGCTCTTCTCGGTTTTCAACTGGATTTTCAATCTGGACCAATAAATAGCTTGGAGCGAGAGAGAATTTTTTTGAACACAAAAGGAGAGCTATGGTGACTCCTATTGACACCTGTGGCAGTTTTGGAAAGTCTTCAATTCAAATTTTGTGAATAGGAATTTATTTGGTTTCACTTTGGTGACGTAAGGTCTGTATCAAGGCAAAGCTTAATTTAGGGTAATGCTAGGAGAAAAAGATCAAAGTTTAATTATTATTTGTTATGTGAACGGGGAGTTGTTACTGTTACACCGACAATTTTCAGCAACGTTAATTTGAGTGTGAACATAAAACAACATTTGGCGGCTGGTCTGAAACCAGCAACTGAACCCCAAAAGAGATAAACTTAGGCCACATTTAAGCATTTCGTTTAAGTAATCAGAGGTAATGAAAGTGATACACATCCAATCCATTAAAAGTTGGCGGTAGTGAATGAACAAGTGTCCCTTCCACTTAGTCTTCCAGGGATAAACTCATTAAAAAGTCATCATTTTGTTTTAAAAATCAAATGTTTTTTGGTGCCACACTTCCACTCCAAATAGATTGTATGTCTACTATTGATAAACTCAATAAAATAATTGTAATTTAGTTTTAAAAGCCATCATTCATTTGCTAACATCGTCCAAATTCAAAGGGATTGGACATTGACTAGCGCCAGTCCTAAAAACAAGAATCACTTTGAAAATCCAGCGCAAACCACAGAAGACCACACTGACTATCATAGTTGAGCCCTCATTGTTTCATGTGCCACATTTTTTTTCTTTAATCACAGACGGAGTTGTGAAAGTAGACCCTTCTGGACTCGATGGCAGAAATGGTATTTGCTCATCACTGTTTAAAAGTATGCCATAACAAGAATTTTTGATTTTTTCCATTTAATTCCATAGTCTATATATACCTGGCGTGCGCCTTCCGCTACGGAAGCGACGATTTGGATGTGATCGGGCTGTCCTGCAGGAAAGATATCTGGATCAATCGTGTTCAGGTGTACCCACCCTTGGCGGGAAACGCAAACAAATCGCCGATGCAAGAATCGCTTCTGAAGAAAGTGGGAGAGCAGGGTTGTCCATTTTTCTTTCAGGTGATAACTTTTGCTGACAATTACAACTTTCACTGTTTCTTCATTGTACAAAAATGTCTGTGTTTTTCCCCCACCCCTGCTGTCAGATGCCGCCAAACCTCCCGTGCTCAGTTTCCTTACAGCCGGGGCCCAATGATTCCGGAAAGGTATTGCTAATATTGTCTCAAATATTAAGCTTTAATCCTTCATTGAGCAAGTGACTATTTTTGACCATTTCAAAAACATCCTCATAAAACTTTTGTGTCTAAATGTGATGGTTCGGCACATGTAAACCCTGGACCGGAACTTAGGCAGAGTCTGAGGGAGCGGACGCATTTCTTTACTCAAATTTTATAGAAAACACTTTGGGGGGTTTGCAAGTTTTCACCTATTCCTTTAGAAGTTAAATCATTAATCTTTAGTCATTTAAAGGCTGAAACTTCACTCCTTCCGACCTTCCTTCCTCTGCAGGCTTGTGGCGTGGACTTTGAGGTCAAAGCATACATTGCCAAAGAAGAAAACAGCGCGACTGAAGTTATTGATAAAAAGTATGTGAGGCACATTTCTTTGTTAAGACACAATGGGGATACTGAAAAATGTTCTTTTTTAGGGACACTTGTCGCCTGATGATTCGGAAAATCCAGTTCGCGCCAGACAAAAACAACACCGGACCCAAAGCCGAAATCACAAAACAGTTCATGATGTCGGACAAACCCGTTCACATGGAAGCTTCTCTCGACAAAGAGGTTGTTTGAGCATACCAACACTAGAATGAATTCATGATGTACTCTATTTGAATCGTGTCTCTTTTTCAGGTCTATTGCCATGGTGACCCCATCACCGTCAGTGTAAAAATCAACAATGAAACCACTAAAGTTGTGAAGAAAATACAAATCATAGGTGAGTATGGTGATTTTTCTGTTTGTGATTTAAGTATTTTTTCCTATTAAGTCTTTTAAACCACACATTTCCTCCACAAAACTTATTAACATTTTCTGATATTGTGAATTTCTTTGAAAAAAATAATAAAATAATTAAGTGCTGGCTACGGTCATGAAACTAAACACAGTGTGCAAAAAAGCCGTCCGTAACCTTTGGTAATGGCTGTCTGGCCAACAGCAAGTTGCCATTGAAACTTTTTTTTGGCACTTTTCTGCTTTATCTTACAAAAAAAGGACTATGGGTTGTGGCTTAAAGAAGTCCAATCTATCCATTTTTTTAAAGCAGGGATGTCCAAACTATTCCTTAAATGGCTGCAGTTGTCATTGGTTTTTGTTCTGGCTGATCAGCGCTGACGGTTAACCAATGAGATTTCTTCTAAATCAAGCAGGACCTGTGGGTAATCAGGTCACTTTGAAGGCACTAGATTGGAAAAAAAGTAGAATCATTGGATGAAATGAAAACGTGCACCCACTGCAGCCCTGGTGGACATGTTTTGATACCCATGTAGTAAAAAAGAATTGATAGTAATAAATTCTTGAGTTTTTGTTTTACCATATATTATTAAGATAAAACCACTGATCTTTTTTTTAAAAGACGTCCCTGATCTTGATTTCTTGATGTTTTCCATAAATAATACAATCATTTTGTTGAATTGTAAAACAGCTGTAATCAAGAATAACATTTAGCAAATTTTGCCAAAAAGAATGTGTATCAGTGGTTATTTTGTGGAAAATATAGAATACAGCAGTTTTTTGGAAAACCAGATCTATTTTATTTTGTTAAAATCTTGGAAGAAAAAACTGCAGTTTTTAAAAAGAGATTTTTTTTTGTGGTGGCCAATTATCTAGTTTGAAAAAGGAGGAAATGAATAAACAATTTTTGCAAGAATTTTTGGAGAATAATCTGGAATATTTAACAAAAAAATTGCCTCGGAGATTTAAAAAAAATCAACACATTTAAAAATATAATTATTCACTGCCTCCCAATTGATTGGATATTTACTGCCATAACGGCCAGCCAACAAGTTAACAAAAATAAAGAATCATTTCTACACAGGGGGTCCACCCTTCGTTGGACTCAGTGTTGAAGCAACATTTTCCCGTTAAACAGACTTAAAAATATCGTTGCATAACGCCTTTATTTTCTTTTTCCCTTTTAGTCGAGCAGCTGACAAGTGTGGTGCTGTATTCCTCTGACACTTACACCAAGACTGTTCTCAACGAGGAGTTCGGGTAAATCTTAGACGAGCAAGCCATAGAAGTTTTGACCGTGAAGTGGTCTCCTGTTGCAATAATACATTTTAATGGGCAATATATGGTGTCATTAATTATTTTCAATATGATATATTATTGTCACAGACGAAATATAAAACTGATTAGCTATTTTACAAATAAATTAAATTTCTAGTAAAAATATAGCCTAATAAACCTAACATGAGGTTCACTCGCCTGACTTCGGTACGGATAGATGTGAGCTCAATTCCCGCTGGTATGACTGTGAGTCTGGATAGTGGTTTATCTCTCTGTGTGCCCCACGGTTGACTGGCAACCAGTCTAGGATGTAGTCTGTCTTCGCCCAAAGTCAGCTGGGTAAGGCTCCAGCAACCCCTTCGATCCTTTCGAAGATGCACGAGATGGAAGATGAATGAATGAACGGTCTCATTTCATTTTCTGAACCGCTTTATCCTCACAAGGGTCGCAGGGGGTGCTGGAGGCCATTGCAGCTGACCTTGGGCCAGAGGCGGGGGAACACGGTGAATTGGTGGCCAGCCAATCGCAGGGCACAAGGAGACAAACAACCATTCACGCTCACATCTTGGGACAATTTAGAGTCTTATCAGCCTAACATGCATGACTTGGGAATGTGGGAGGAAACCGGGGTACCCAGAGAAAACCCACACACGACAACAAAAAAACAGAAGTGTGAGGTGACCACTTGGCCGACTGGTCTCATGCATATGTAATCAGGAGACGAATGTGTCCCGAGTACACACAGCACAAGCAGTGATGACTTGCAGCCGAGAAAATGACATATGTCATCTTTATTAACCCTTCAATTAATTGACTTTTTGCTTTTTGTACATCGCAACAGGCTTAGAACTTCCGCTTTCTTTTTCCACACAGGGAGACAGTCAATGCTAACTCAACATTAGACAAGTCCTTCCAAGTGATCCCACTTCTGGCTAACAACAAGGAAAAGCGAGGGCTGTCCGTGGACGGCCGGCTAAAAGACGAAGACACGCACCTGGCGTCCACTACCTTGTGAGCTGCAGCTTAGCTGAACCCAAGCCGTTTTTCTCATCCGCTTAGCGGGTGGCGTTAATCCGACGCTATCTTTTGTCATCCACTTAGCAGCTTTTGAGAGTCAAATCCTCAAGTTGTGAAAGGTCAACTATTTCTGTCTACCCGCAGGAGTCAAGATAATAAGGAGATGCAAGGAATTATTGTGTCCTACAAAGTCAAAGTCAACCTAATGGTGTCTGGAGGAGGGTAAGGTTTAACACCCTTGATGTCGGAAATTATATTTAACTTTGCCAAACTGTCCTTTTTCTCTAGTAGACATCCAATCCATTTGAAGTGGGAGGCCTGCAGCGAATAAATGAAATGTTCATATGCTTTAAGCCAGTGGTCTCAAACCGGTCCTCAAAGGGCCGCAGTGGGTGCAGGTTTTCATTCCAACTCAACAAGGATACCTTTTGCAAGTGCAATCAGTTAATTAGAGTCAGGTGATACTTATTTTAAAGACACCTGATTGGTTAAAATGTCGGCACTGGATCGGCTGGAACAAAAACCAGGACCCACTGCGGCCCTATGTGGAACCGGTTTGAGACCACTGCTTTAAGGCGTCCCAGTTCGAATGAATTGGGGCTCTTCCACAGTCAATGGCAGAACAATGACTTTCCAAATACAAGCTGTCTTTGAATTGATATAGGTTTATCCCTTTCATCCATTTTAAATAGTTTAGGATGTTGCATTGGGAACATTGGAATGGATGGGCATTTAGCTGTAAAATTCAAGTGTACCTGGAAAAATTTAAGTGGCAAAATCAATTCAAGAAAGTATGAATTTAGCAAAGAAAGGTACCACATTGTACATTAATTGTGGATTCTCTTGAAGAACCTTTTTAACTCTTTAATTTGGGATTGTTTTATTCCAATATTCAGCTTCCAATTGGATTTTATAGCTAGTTATTTTTTATGTATTAATGCGTTCCTCCAATGCTTTTTGATAAATATTTGTTAAATGTTAATTAAGGAATCAAAATTTAAATAGATGGATGTAAGGTTGTGTCATAATATGAAAACAAACATAAATAATAAGAAGAATAATATGATTTTATTGTTTCCCTTCTAAAGCCTGCTGGGTGGCCTGACATCGAGGTGAGCATATCTTTTCTTACTTTTACATTATGTAAAGTGTTTTTGCTTATTCAATTAAAATACAAATAAATTGCCATATCAAGACCTAGCACGAGATTTTGCATCATGTAAATTGGTTGTGTCCTAACTTTTCCCACCGAGGGCCGGTTTAAAAAAAAAAACTAAGGGTTTAAGGTCCAATTTGAAATCCTTCAACTTTCATTTGTTAAATCAACGTACAAAATCAGGGAAAATAGATAGGGTCCTTAAAATGTACTTTAAGTATTAACAGGCAAGACTACAGCCTAGACTGGTCGCCAGTCAGTTGTAGGGCACACAGACAGACAAATGACCATCTACACTCCCAATCATACTGCCGCCAGCAGAAATCAAGCCCAGCCTGCCCATATCCCAAGTCAGGCGAGTCAACCTCAACACCATAGGGCAGTTTTTGTTTCAAACATTTCTTTTAATATAAATACAACACACACATTTTTTTCCCGTCATCTCTTTTTGGAAAAAAACGCAGAAAAGAAAGTTGTAGTTGGAAAATGTTTTTTTTTTTTTAAATAAAGCACTTTAATTGCCATAAAAAGTCAAGGAGTGTACCTGCGAACGAATTAAGTACCCAATACCAAATCTATTTAGATACATATGTTGTGGTTTATTTTCCAGTGATGTCATAGTGGAACTGCCTTTGACGCTGATGGCCCCGCAGCCAGCCGGTAAATGCTGAATCTTTCCTAACATTTCCTCCCGCAAATGTGTAAATGCAACTCATTAATCTCATTTTTTCCCTCCGATGCGGCGTATGGCAGAAGTGTAAGTAAATCCCAAACACAAACATACCCACATGCTGTGATGCTTGCAATCTGTTGATACCTTTTTTTTGTCTGTTTGTGTATTTTATGAACTACAGCAAATTGGACTAAAGGTCTCTTTAGTTCAGGTGAGGTCATATATTGTGAGGCATTCCTGCAACACTCGTCCCGCTTTCTTGTTTCAAGAATTGAAATTGAAATTGTTGTTCATGAATTGGAATTGTTGTTCAAGATTTGAAATTGGGGTTCAAGAATTGAAATTGAAATTGATGTTTAAAAATTTAGATTGAAATTGTTGTTCAAGAATTGAAATTGGGGTTCAAGAATTGAAATTGAAATTGATGTTGAAAAATTTAAATTTAAATTGTTGTTTAAAATTTTAAATTGAAATTGTTGTATGAGAATTCAAATTAAAACTGTTGTTTAAAAATTTTAATTGAAATTGTTGTTCAATAATTGAATTTGAAATTGTTGTTCAAAAATTGAAATTGAAATTGTTGTTCAATAATTGAAATTGTCGTATAATTTCTCACCAAGTAATCAAAAGTTATATTGAAATATAAAATTACCAATGTTATGATAGATTGTTTTTTCACAATCCCACAGTAGAAGTTCAAATCTACTCCAAAACAATCAGTTAGAGCTTATGCAGATATCAGTATAACTGTTTGCTACAGCCCTGAATGCCTTGGGGCAATATGTAAGATTGGTGGCCAAAAGTGGTACTGTTACCGGGATGAAAATATTGAGGCACACAACATCCCCTCCGTTGCGGGTGGTCAATGGAGAATCAAGCCGTCCTATCATACCAATGTTGCATTTCAGTGAGCAACAAGGAAATGCAATTTCTGGAGAAATCAGGACAGGGGCTAATACTTTTTCATGGCACTGTTCCTTGTGCGATTGTACAAAAGGTACATTTAGTATGAGACGGAGACAACCCAAAGAAATGCAAAATGCAGTTCTTAAATGATGATTTTATTAACCATGGTAGAAAAATGTAAGAAAACTTGTCTGGCACTCTGTGAAAAAGTAATTCCCTCCCTTTGTTCAATCACAAAATAACTGACTCATCACAATTGTAGGAAAGCTGTAGTTCAATTTCACATGACACACCCACACCCGTTTACCACCAGTAAAATGTGTCAGACAAAGTGAAGTGGCTGGAAGATCAGAGCATCATGCCTCAATCCAAAGAAATTCAAGAAGAAATTAAAAAAAAAAGTGATATACATCTCCCAATCTCGTAAAACTTACAAAGCCATTTCCAAGGCCTTTGGCCTTTGTTCCAGCGAACAACTACCAGAGCCATTCTCCACAAATGGAGAGAACTGTGAACAGTGGCAAACCTTCCCTGGAGTGGTCGGCCAGCTAAAATTACTCCAAGAGCGAGCGCGACAACGACTCATCCAAGCGATCACAAAATAACCAGGAAAAACATCAAAAGAACTGCAACCCTTGCTGGCCTCAGTTAAGGTCATTGTTTATGGCTCTACTGCAAAAAAAAACAATGGCCAAACCTGGCATCCATGGAGTTCCAAGGAAAAAAAACCCTTTGTCCAAAAAGAATATAAATACTCGTCTTACGTTTGCGCAAAATCATCTTGATGATCCTCTATATTTTTGTAGGAACCTTCTGTGGATCAATGAGTCAAAACTTGAACCTATTGGAAGGTGTCCGGCCGTTTTTGTGTGAAAAAAAATGCACAGCATTCCATCAGCAGGTCCACCTCTGAATGGCTAAAAAAGCAAAAAAAGGTTTTGGAGTGGCCAAGCCAAAGTCCATGTTTAAATCCTATTGAAATGCTGTGCTATGGTCTGAAACCTGCTGTTTAATATTATGCACTAATATTGCAGAATTCAAACAATTCTCCATAAAAGAGTGGGCCAAAATTCCTCCGAAGAATTGTGAAAGACTCATCAAAAATCTTCTAAACGCTTGAGTTCAGTTTTTGCTGCCAAAGGTCGCAAAACCCGTTACAAGGTTCAGCAGGGCAATTACTTTTTCACAGAGGGTCAGACAAGTTTGTAAACTGCATTTTCTATTTCTTGATATTGTCTCTGTGTCATCCTAAAATTGGTTTGATGATCTGAAACAACCTTTGTGTGTGATATGCAAAAAACACAGAAATCAGGCACGTGGCAAATACTTTTTCACAGCACTGGAGATAGTACATATCGCTGTATTAGCTCTGAAATTTTAGTATAGGAAGCACCCTGGTAAAGGCGGGTGATCCATTGTAAACATGGAATAAAGCTAAAACTTTAACTATCTGACCATTGACTTGACTTCACCATTAAGGACAGTGTTAAAAGTATTTTGCACAAACTTCTTTAGTGTCTATTGTAATATTATGAAATTGTGAAGTGCAAACACTACAAATTTCTCCTCCACTTAACTTTCCCATGTTGTGATTGCAGAACGGACATTGTCATCGAAACCATGGTCGAATAAGATGTCAAGTCAGTCTGATAGCCAGCAGAATTTTGGAACGTAATGACAGTGATGGAAAAATGTCACTGTGCCCTCAGTTATGCATTCCTAGAGGAATTTTCACGAGAGCATCATTGAGTCTAACCTCTGTGTGACAGTTCAAGTTTTGGATAGGAAAAATATGAAAACAGGATAGAATGTGAATGTTTCTTTCAAATTGTTGTGACTTCTAAAGATGCTCTTTAGCGCTAATAGATACAGATGAGTGAATGTTCATAACAACACTGTAACGAAGGTTCTTCAGGATTTGTGTTTTTCTGGAAATTGTAGTAGGGATTAAAGGAAAGTTCCTAAATCTACTATTTTGCTCTCCATTTTTTGTTGACTGTCTAACATAAGTTATTAACCCTTGGGGGAAATCATTGGCAGGCATTGACGACCTCAAACTTCCAATCCATTTAGTCTTGGGAGAGGTGAATGAACTTTGCCCCTCCCAATCCAAATGGATTGGATGTCTAAGGATATCAAGACTTTTCCAGAAAAAAATGGACATCTTTAAGAAAGGATGGTCAACTCCGAAGCTAGCAGGCCTGTTACAGCCTGGAAAAGGGTTTGCCCGCCACTTTCAGTGCGCTAACTATGAGAGCTACCAATATTTAGAGCGAGCTGCACAAGCAAATATATTGTTGTGTTGATTTAAAGTCAATTTCAAGGCGGACTATGCCAGAAATACGACGGGACAGGCTCGTCTTTCATCATTAGCTTCGAGGATGATAAAAAAGAAGGAAGAAAGAAAGGAGGAAAAATGGATATTGTGTACAGTTAAAAAGGATTTTTGGTGAGTAAAATATGGCTATATTCCTAAATAATATTTCAATTGTGGACCCGGTTTTAATATCTGAAAATATCCAGTGTTTGTCTCTAATCACTAAATGCAGCTAGGAAGTGGATTTTACCCCATTTTGGTGCAATTATTGCCATTTCGCTATTGACATCCATCGCTGTCTTTTCCTGGGGAAATCACCCCCTGCCCTGGTTGTAATGTCTCAAAAGCTCCAGTATTTGTATTCAATCATTAAATGCTGCTATGAAGTGGATTTTACCCAACTTTAGTGCATTTTTGCCATTTCACGCATGGACGTATATGGAGTATCAACGTTCATCGCTGTCTTTTCCCCAGGGGAAATGATACTCCGGGCCCGGTTCTGATGTCTAAAAAGGTACAGTATTTGTATTTAATCGTTTTTGGGCAATGTTTGCCCGTACGCCATTGACATTCATTGCTGTCTTTTCCCAGGAAAATCACCCCCCTGGTCCCCATGTCTCATAAGATCCAGTATTTGTATTTAATCTTTAAATGCTGCTAGGAAGTGAATCATACCCCATTTTTGTGCATTGATTTATTGATTATTTTTCATGTGTTGCAGCTGTAGCTGCAGTAGAGGTTTTACAGCTATAAAATAGTTTTTGAGGGTTGGATTGATTCGTTCGGACCACCACTGTGTTCCAATAACCTAAACAACACGTATGAGCCATTTTCTGATAAAATTATTGAATTTCTTTGGCAAAAACAAAAAAAAAACGTTGGCAGCCTCAGCAATAAAACTAAACAGAAGGGGACAGCTTGTGACCCGCACATGCCATGTTTGTGATGGCACTTTGTATTAATACTGCAAAAATTTTCAAAGCAGCGAAATGTGATAAAAAGTGTTATGGTTGTCAAATGTACTTAGATATTAAACCCTTACCCTTACCCTAACCCTAACTGTAGCCCTAACCCCTACCCTAACCTTAACCCTAACGGCGAACAAAAGACCGGCGACCAACGGGGACCAAAAGACCGGCGACCAAAAGACCGGCGTCCAAAAGACCAGCGACCAAACGTCCGGTCACGCTTGAAACACAGGGAGAAATAATAACACAGTGATTAGTTGTTATCCTCAATAGAACTTTTACTGTAATGATTATGAATCTCTCGTGCCTCAAGCCATGTGCACCAAGACATCAATAATCGAATAGCGATTCAGACTTTAACATGTCACTTTTGCTATTTGGATCAAGGCATCAATAATCGAACACCGATGAACATCCGATCCAAAACTAGTTGTAATCCCCAACATGAAATCGTTGATAACTTCAACACAGACCTGGGATCAAACCATCGAACTCAGATCTGTGAGGCCAACGCGCTAACCACTTCCCAACTGGGCTGCCGCTTTTTTGTATACTTTACAAAAACAAAGCGCTATGGCCTGTAACATAAATGAGACACTTTCGGAACCGCTGTCGACATTTGAATAAAATCGAACATCAGAGAGCACGCTGAGACAGCAATAATTAGATTTTTAACCACATCCGCAGAGGGAGGGAAGGGTACAATGCAAAAGCTGGAGAATGTGTCTATCCTCCCGCTTTCTCAACATTCTCTCCCACTCATCTCCTCTACTCAACGGTGCTTTATTCAGACAAGATGACGTGACATAGAAATAAATGGCTGATGATACAAAAATAGGTGTCCTGCACGTTTTATCCAATAGGTGTCAGTAAAATTCTATTGTAGTGACTAAAATACATAAAAGTGCAAAATAATACAAGAGTAGATAAATTAATACAATTCATATTTCACAGACCCTATTTACCATAAAGAGCCAAGGAAAGGAGGATTTCCCAGTTAAGAATGTTGAAAAACAATTACTCGACTATCAAAATAGTTTATAACCAATGAGTTTTTGAATTGTTGATTGCTACCATTTTCAACCAGATGGTTTGTGAGCAAAAGATAGTTTGTTTTCTCATCACACTGCTTCTTTCTTCCTGTCCAGACTATGCTGATTGGTATTCTTCCTGCGCCAGATGCTTTCCTTAAAAACGAGCTGGTCCAACACAGCAGAATTTAAAGTCAGGAAGTAATGTCAAAATAACTTTAATCTCCAAAATCAGACTTTCAAACAGAATTCTGTACATTTTGGATCATTTTCTGTTAATTGATGGGCATCTGCTGGTCACTTTCTGATCACTGGTCACATCCCATTGATTTTGGGTCATTTCCTATACATCTTTGGACCTTAACGGCTCAAATTCTGACAGTTTTTGATCACTTTTTGCGGCATTATTACCTATTAACTTTGGGAATTGTTTTTGATATTTTGCATCTACAAAGCATCTCGACAAAGACAGGTACCAGGGTACCTCGAGATGCGAGCTTAATGAATTCCGGCACTGAGCTCGTATGTCGATTTACTCGTATCTCAAATGAACGTTTCCCATTGAAATGCATTAAAAACAAATGAATTTATTCCAAACCCTTGGAAAAACACAAAAAAAAAACTGGATATTGGATTGGAAAAACATTTCTATTTGTTTTATTTTGCCATCTATTAACAAAATAACAGATAACTAGTGTTTATGATGTGTAATAGTATTAAAATTAGGTGGATTTCACGATGGGGAGTGAGAGAGGGACAGAAGAAGTGCGAGAGAGACTTTTGCATGGCAACGCGCTCGTAACATAACATAAACAAATTTAAATGAACTTGGATTATGATACAGACACACTCAAAAATAAGTTTAATCTTACCTTATACTAAACTTAATTCTAATTTTGTTTTGGTTGGCTCTATTTGCTCCGCTTCCACCTTGCTTTTCAGCTGCAGTTTTTTAAAGGAACTTGTCGAGCGAGTGTTAGGTTCATTAATAATTACCCTCGTTCGTAATTATCAATGACTGCAGGCAGACATCTTATTCAATTATTGACATTTAATTAAATAGAATGGATCACGGATAAAACCTCAGAGGGGAGATTCAACAAGCCAGAGTTTCTCCTACAACTTCCGAACGTCTCCCCGAATAGACATTTTCGTACGACTCTTATTGCCATGAATCAAAACAATTTACAGAGTTGTTGATCATTTCATCACGTATGAGTAAAAACAACATCTGGAACTACAATAACAATCAAAGTATTTTACCAATAACAAGGCAGGAGACTAGACCAAACAACATTTGGATTAAAACAATTACGCCTTCCCTTGACCTAAGAATCATATAACAATTACATAAAGAAAAACCCGAAGTGCGTCACGAGGTATAGTCGCTATGTTGTAAATAACAGAAGCAACATTCTTGTTATTGGCCGAATAGCCCTGGCCTTGTTGCAAAAGGGACCACCGAATCTCGAAGACTCAGATTGGGTGAATTGTTTGTATAAACATCCTGGAACAGGCAGTCCAGGTTAAAGATGACTTGGCGGTTATTGGTGACCTTGCAACACTTTGAGAATAATAAGAGAATGATTTAACAAAGAAATGACTTAATACAACTATATTTATAATAGTAATACAGAATAAACCCAACAGCGAGGGTTGTTTGCTTTTGTCTTCCCTACAAAATATTCCATAAATGATGCAAACAAATGTCCTCACAATAGGATAACACACGATGAACGGGGGAAAAAAAACACTGAAAAAATGCAACAGTCCGCCCAGTGCTCGTACAGACACAAGGGAGTTGCGACCAGGGAGACATGATTACACAAAGGTGTTGCAGGGAGAGAGACAGTGCCCATGATGTTCTTATGAGCAGCCTCTCGAGTGCGCTGTCTGCTCGTATATCAACATTTGTCTCTCTTATATCAAGATAAATATTTGCTTAAAATTTTACCCGTATCTCAAATTGCTTGTATGTTGGGGCACTCGTCTGTTGAAGTACCACTGTATATCAAAATTTGTCTTGTATCTCAAGATAAATGTTTGCTTGAAATTGTACTTGTATCTCAAATTTCCCGTATGTTTGGGGCGCTCATATGTCGGGGCATTACTATATAATAACGGATATTGACCTTAATAATGTGCTTTTCATTGATACAGTGATTCAGAAATACCACAATTTTCCCTTCAAAGTCACATATTTGTACCATGAATATGGAGGTGCAAATTGGGAATCTGGGGGGTGGCTTCAGGACAATAAGCCCCTTATATGGGGGTAAATATGGTGACAGAATAGGAAATATTGTACTTTTCTGAGCAACAACCATTTAGTCTGTAAGATAAAGTAATAAAGCACAAAACTCAGTTTTTGTTATATTAGGCTTTGGGCCAAAAAGCCATAGACAGTATCTGGAAATGATGTAAGCAACGGCAGGCTTTTTATAATCTGTTTATTAATTTAATGTGGTGGTCATCATTTTATTTCATTTTACCGTATTTTTCCTAGTATAATGTGAAAAAAATTGAACCAAAAAACTGAAGCTAAGTTCGGGTGCGCATTATACATGACGTCTTTGCTTTTATGACCACCAAATCGCAAAGTTTTTGGAGGTTTAGACATCCGCCGTTTTGAATTTTCTTTTCGCGTCACAACTCTCATCATGCACAAGATTTTAGGCGAGAAGAGAAGGACAGATGACATTTTGACAAACTAAATTTGTTAATAATAATAATGAAAACAAGACCAAAAATGCACCAGTGATTTTTTTTCTAAAGACATACATTTAGAATATTTAAAATTCAGTAAACTGGATATTATTTGTTCAAGATGATTCCGCTGTATTTTTTAACAAACATTTTTTATCTCTCACACTTAAAATTTTGCTTGGTTATGGTAATTTTAAATTAGTATCTTAAAATCTGGGGTGGCACAGTAATCAAGTAGTTAGCAGTTCCCCCCTCACTGTTCTGGTGCCCATTGGCTTGGATAGCCTCTAGCACCCCTCAAAATCCTTGTGAGGATAAGCATTATGGAAAACCAATGAAGAATACACAGTTTATTGGACTTTAACAATTGTTCCATACAAAGCACCAATTACAACATTTTTTTTCACGTAAAACGCTGACCTCCACAACAAAACTAAATGGAAAAAAGCCTGCTTTTGATGACATCACTTCCTGTAAGTGACTGGATTTCTGGCCAACAGCCAAATGTGATTAAAAGGTGTTTTGCGCTAGAACGGTTGATTTGACAAAGAACAACAACCACAGGTTGTGGCTCAATCAAGTCCAATCTATCAAATTAACTTAAATACCCCGTGAAGTGATAATGGGGTTATAAATCAGAAACACATTTTTTACTCCCCATCTCACTACAGGTTCGAGTCAATGTTCTGTCATGGTGTGACAGAATTTTGTGGAAGTCCTACCCGGACACTTACCTGGTGTGCATGGCGTACGGTGAGGATGAGAGTATTGTAAAAATAAATAAATAAATTGATGGTTAGCCAATTTATGTTTGAGCCTGGAAGGCTGCTGGCGAAAAAACCTTCATTCATTAAGGTTAACCCAAATTAAAATGGTTTGGACGTATACTTGTGATGAAATAATTTTAATCCAAAGCAGAAGAATGATGGACATCAGTTTTTATCCACAACATGGGAAAAATTTAAAAAAAAATCTGTAAAAATGTTAATATTTCAGATTTTTAGAGCAAAATTTGGAGGAAATAAATGCATAAAACTTTGAATAGATAGATAGATAGATACATTAAGAAAAAATTGTCAGGTTCACCATTAGATATTCCCAAATTCATGCACAAACAAAGAGGTAAAGACCGTCTTCTGGAAATTTTACTTGCATGGAATACAACTAGTGAGACAGCTTCCCAGCTCTGTTCTGACCTAACACTTATTTTCTGTTGCTGTATTACATTTGGTTGCCCTGATTACATGGAAATCTCTAAAGGGAGGGGTGTGAGTGTGGTTGTTAAAGCTGGAAGCAGAGTTGATGTATGAATCGTTGTTTTTACATGGTGTGCACTAACTGTACCGTGTGGCTGATTGGTCGTAAGGTAGGTCGCTTTTCCAGGTCATTTCCAAACTTTTTCTTTTTATATCTGTCGTGACCGGAGTTATAACACAGCCACCCATCGATAAATCGATTGATCCATTCTATAATCCTTATAAAGTGTGATTTATGGATGGGTGTGGGTGTGTGTGCACCTGGAAACTCGCTGGGCGAATTTCTTCTGAAAATGACATCGAAAGGCCTCATACCTCACAACTACCTTGTGTCAGCACGTCCAGCACCATCATGTCTTGCCAGCCATTCAATCACGACAGGAAAAAAAAGTGTTTTCGGAGCACAGAATTTATAATACGTGATTTATGGTTGGGTGGATGTTTTATGTTAATATTCTCACGCTACTTCTGTCCAAAGCGTGCATCCTAGAGAGTTGACACTATGGTGGCTATAAATAGCTGTCAGATCCTAATAGATGAGTGATTGCATTTCTTTAACTTTATTTGCAAGGATTATCGATTAGTATGCCTGACCAGAAATATGTTAACCTTTTGGTCTCTTGTGGTAGTTTTAAGCATTACATTCTGAAGATTCCATATCCATACCTTCTTCAGAGTACACTGGTGTGCTTCCAGTTAGTCATTTCCGCTTGAAAGACCTGGACACAAAGATAAACTTATTTTCTTTACTTTTTCAAATGTTTGCAAAAACACAATATTTCAATTAATGTAAAAACATAATAAGAAAAATTTGAAATGGGGTCGACGGAGGTTTGCAGCTCTTTTGCCAATAACTTATATTGTTATTGTATATTATTAACTTGATATTTTTTAAAGTAAAAGAAAAGATTGTAAGGTTGGTGAAAAGCACACCTTGACCTAAAGTCATCTGGTTTATCCACATTTTTTGCCTTACTTATAAAGCATATTTACTTCTCCTTTCCAAACTATGTGAAGGTCGACGGCCACGCTACTGAATGCGGCGACTGTGTCTGAGAGCGGAGTGCAATCAGCGACGAGAAGGGGAGTTCATTATGTAGCTGAAAGGAAAACCGATGGACTTTGCCGTCACCGCGGCAACGGGCCCGTTTTTTGCTGTCGGGACACGATAAGGTACCTCACGGCTTTAAGCACAATTATTGCCAGGTAAAAGGGAAAATATTGCTTTCCAATGATAGCAGATGTTAGTAATTGATTTGCGTGGCCCCTTCCTAAGAAACTCTTGTACTGTCCTTCTTCACCACTTTGCGAATTCAACATTCGTGGCTTCAGTACATTATTATTTTTAAATTAAAAGTACAGTAATTGACACACAACTTTCCCAACATACGAGAAATTTGAGATACGAGGACATTTCCGAGCAAATCTTTGCCTTGAGATACGAAACAAATTTGACATGTTATCATATGATGCGGGCACTAGGTGGTCCATTTCGATCTGCGAAGTGATATTTATGACAAGGGGAGGGCAGAGGATTTTCTTTTAATATACATAAAGGAAAAACAGTTATGGGAATCTATGAGGAATTGAAAGTAAAGCAAGCAAATGAGAACGGGGAGACTTCCTCACCAGCAAAAACTTTCAAAGCAAGTCCTGGTTGCTTCGATAACCCAAAAAATACTGAGTAAACACTCGATTGAGAGGCAAGGTGAAGCAGCTAGTTCCAACTCGAAAGCCGCAGTTGAATGCATTATTACCATTGCCTTGGTTATAGCACAAGAAGGTTACATCGATTTTTAGGTGTGTAGTAAGCAAAAGTCATTTAAGTTAAATATAAAGTTTACAATATGTCACATAGTGACACACAAGTGTAGCGAACGGAACGCATTGCCGTCAAGTCTTTCTCCGCCGCTGCACACACCACCATTAGCTGCTACCGTCTGAAAGTAAGAACTCCATACAGTACTGTAGACAATGTGACATTTTATTGCAATTTATAACCACTAATGGGTGTTTTTTACTTTGTGAGCATAGGTGGTGAAATAGAACCTATTAAAAACATGTTTTTCCATTGTAATATCCTATTTCTAGGTGTTTTTTTAGAGGGTGGAGATGGATTAAATTGTATTTAGTTATCTTAGATGGGAAAAATTGATTTCAGTAAATTGACAAACGAGCTGGATCCTGGAACCCATTAAGCTTGTATTTTAAGGTATTAATATATTTTAAAAAGTTGACACATGCACGCTGAAAATTGCAAAACGGGGAAAAAAAATGACGCAAGACAGGGGATAGTAGAAGAAGTGAATATCGACCGTAGAAGAATGATTCGTCGAATAAGGTAAAAGGCAGAGAAGGACGACATCATGCCTTCTCCTTTTTTGTTGCGAGTTAATTTCCCATCGCGCAATCACCTGTGGAGAAAGAGTAAACAATAAATATAATGATACATGACGACAGTGACCGAAAAAGTTACGTGTGTACATAAGCCAAAGGTGGAGCACGCCATTGCGGCATAAATTAATCTACCATGCGTTATACCAAGAAAGACGAGGCAAACGTCCATCAGCCAAACGTCCGTCAGCCAAACGTCTTTCGGCGAATCGTCTGAGTACCGAACTGAACCGTTTCCTTGCCTGCTTTGAGACTGACAAATCAGACTCAGTCTCAACACATCAACAACCACCCTGCAGCATTACATTGAAGCTACAGGAACTTGAAGTGAGACAGGAACTGCGGTACTGCGAACTGTGAACACCATGAAGGCAGCTGGCCCTGACAAAGTACCAGGGAAGGTGCTCAAAGCCTGTGCTGTTCAGCGGACTGGTGTTTTCACAAAGATTTTCAATTGTTCCCTGCAACAATCCATCATCCCACCATTATCGCTGTCACCAAAAAGCCAACCATTGACAGCCTGGATGATTATTGTCCTGTTGCACTTACGCAGTGATTATGAAATGCTTTGAAAAGTTAGTCGCCCGCCATATCAGGAATACAATCCCTCCCTCAGTTGACCCTCACTAGTTTACTGATAGAGCAAACAGGTCCACTAAGGGACGCCATCGCCGTAGCTCTACACTCAGCACTGAGCCACCTGGAGCACCATGGGAACTACGTGAGGAAGATTTTCATTGACTATATCTTAGCCTTCAACACTATAATACTGGGCATTCTGGCTGCCAAACTCTCTCAACTTGAACTATCTTCTTCCATCTGCTGCTGGATTAAGAACATCTGAGCCAACCGTCCACAAACTGTTAGACTTTGTCTCCACCGCTCTTCCTCAATTACACTGAGCACTGGCTCCCTTCAAAGTTGTGTGCTGAGTCTTCTTCTGTACTCCCTGTACACACACAACTGTACACCGACCCACTAGTCTAACTAACATCAAATTTACCGATGACACCACTGTGGTCGGATTCATCTCGGGGGGGTGAGTCTTCCTACAGAGATGAGGTCAACAAACTGACTTTGTGGTGTTTGGTGAACAGTCTTAGACTAAACACCACGAAAACTAAAGTAATAATCCTGGACTATATCAAACACTGCACAGATCTCGCCCCACTCTTTATAAATGGAGAATGCATAGACAGGGTCCAGTCCTTCAAATTCCTGGGGGTCCACATCATGGACAAGTTCTCATGGTCTACCAACAACACGGCAGTCGTGAAGAAGGCCCAGAAACAACTCAATTTCTTGAGGGTACTCAGGAGAATCAACTTGGACACTAACCTTCTGGTAACTTTCTATAGAGCCGCTGTGGAGAGCATCCTGGCGTACTGCATCACAGTGTGATATGCTGGAAGCATGGCAGCAGACAGAAAGGCCATGCAGAGAGTGATCAACACCGCCCAGAAGATCGTCGGCTGCTCTCTGCCCTCACTGGAAGATATTGCCAGCCCTCGCTCCCTCAACATTGTCAGGGACCAATACCACCATATCACAACCTGTTCCAGCTGCTGCCCTCTGGCAGACGCTACAGGTCTCACAAAGCACAGACAAATAAACTTAAGGACAGTTTTTCCCCCAGCCATCATGTGCAATATTTTAGATTGTGCAATATTTTAGAATTCACCTTAATAGGATGTGACTCTTTATATTTTAATTTTACTTATTTGTGTTCTTGTACTGGGAAAATGCACTTTGTGGACCAGCACCACCAATTTTGTTATACGCAGCTGTGTATGATGACAATAAAGGCTTTTGATTTCATTTGATTGATTTAACAATGACATAATAATTGCAAAGATAGTCGCCTTGACTAGAGTATGACCCACGACAAACTCTTTGGCTGCGCTGGAGCATTCAATTGATTTTTAAATGACTTATACATTTGGTGGCAATTCAGGCTCACTTCCTGTTGATTTTGGGTCGCAATTTTTTGGCCCATTCCTGGGTAACTTTCAATACAATATGAATCAGATTTGGGTGATTTTAGAGTCTTTCCGGGTCATAATCCTGTTTGTTGATTTTGGGGCAATTCTACTACATTTCAAGACTTTCAAATTTCATTTCCTGTTCACTGGTTGCTTCCTGATGATATTGGGGCATTTACATGTCCCTTCCTGCCATTTCCTGTAATTTGTATTTTTTTTTAGTTTGAGTTTGATTTATTTAATAAGGAACAGTACATATTAATTAACTTATTGTGGGTGATTCCAAGATAATTTCTTGTTCATTTGTAATTTCCTGCCGCCTTGTTCAGGCAGGTCTGGGCTCAATTCCCGCTGGTGTCGGTATGCTTGGGACTGAGCACGGTTGTTTGTATCTTTGTGTGCTCTACGACTGACTGGCGACCAGTCTAGGGTATAGTCTGCCTTTCGCCTGAAGACAGCTGAGTTAGGCTCCAGCAACTCCCTTAACCCTTTTGCGAATCGGCCGTATGGAAGACGAATGAATGAATGAATACTCGTTTTCTGTTGATTTTGGAGCATATATACCATGTTACACCCCAGGGGTTCCGGTCACTTCCAGTTGTGGATCATTTCTTTTTGATTTTGTGGCATTTCCATGTTACTTCCCTGTCTTTCCGATTATGTGTCACTTCCTGCCGTTTCCTGTTTTTGTTACTTTTTGTCAACCTCTTGGTTGGGACACTTAAGGGTCCATTTCTGTTGATTGTGGGGCCTCACCACCCCACTTCCTGTTGTTGATTTTGGGACACTCCAATACTGCTCTGGTCTGAACACAGAATTACACTCACTTGCTCACTTGTACTTGCAACGAAGAACCATGAAGTGCGGTGGGGGTGGGTGGTAGTGTATATTGCGCAATGGACAGTAATGTTCCACACCATTAGCGCGTCCTTCTTCCTGGAAACAACACAATGGCGCCTTGGCCTCGGGGTTTGTGTGGAAACAGCGAAGGGGGGTTGTTTGGTGTCACTCTATAGTGCCTGGGTGCGCTCGTGGGGGCCATATTTTGACAACCCTTATTACAGCAAGCACATGGTGCATGCCTTATCAAGGCCGATGCAGCCTTCATTAATATTCCCCACATATGGCTGCACTGTGTGTATCATTGTCTACTAATGGGATGTATAATCACTCATTCAATTATCAGGCAGTCAGCAAAAGAAGAATGAAGATCCTGTTTTTTGGCGCCAGCCCGAAAGTGCAACCAGCCAGGAGGTGACGTGATAGAGGCGGGTTACAACATATAAGCCAGCCAGCTAACAGATTTATGAGCCCTGATCTATTACTGTTTGTTTTTACTAATAATTACTCATGATAGTTAAAACTAATCAACCAAACTGATCGAAAACGGATCGCAATGAATGCATTGATTTATTTACCCCATTCCATTTCGACTGGGGGGGTTGGCAGTGGATCCTACTTTGTGAAGTACTAAAGTCACAGTAATGCAAGGATTCATTAGAATG